>NC_136623.1:4121082-4198946 GCF_933228915.1 Telmatherina bonti | reverse complement strand
TGTGGGGGCACGTGGTGGGGGCACGGTGGGGGCATGGTGGGGGCACGGTGGGGGCACGGTGGGGGCATGGTGGAGGCACGGTGGGGGGCACGGTGGGACCATGGTGGGGGCATGCTGGAGGCACGGTGGGACCATGGTGGGGGCACGGTGGGGGCACGGTGGGGGCACGGTGGGAACATGGTGGGGGCACGGTGGGACCATGGTGGGGGCATGCTGGAGGCACGGTGGGAACATGGTGGGGGCATGCTGGGACCATGGTGGGGGTATGGTGGGACCATGGTGGGGGCATGCTGGGACCATGGTGGGGGTATGGTGGGACCATGGTGGGGGTATGGTGGGACCATGGTGGGGGCATGCTGGAGGCACGGTGGGACCATGGTGGGGGCATGCTGGGACCATGGTGGGGGTATGGTGGGACCATGGTGGGGGCATGCTGGGACCATGGTGGGGGGTATGGTGGGGACCATGGTGGGGGCATGCTGGAGGCATGGTGGGACCATGGTGGGGGTATGGTGGGACCATGGTGGGGGCATGCTGGAGGCATGGTGGGGGCATGCTGGAGGCATGGTGGGACCATGGTGGGGGCATGCTGGGACCATGGTGGGGGTATGCTGGGGGCACGGTGGGGGCATGCTGGAGGCACGGTGGGACCATGGTGGGGGCACGGTGGGGGCACGGTGGGACCATGGTGGGGGCACGGTGGGGGCATGGTGGGGGCACGGTGGGGGCATGCTGGAGGCACGGTGGGACCATGGTGGGGGCATGGTGGGGGCATGCTGGGGGCACGGTGGGGGCATGGTGGGGGCACGGTGGGGACCATGGTGGGGGCACGGTGGGGGCACGGTGGGAAGATGGTGGGGGCACGGTGGGACCATGGTGGGGGCACGGTGGGGGCATGGTGGGGGCACGGTGGGACCATGGTGGGGGCACGGTGGGACCATGGTGGGGGCACGGTGGGGGCATGGTGGGGGCACGGTGGGGGCACGGTGGAGGCACGGTGGGGGCACGGTGGGACCATGGTGGGGGCATGCTGGAGGCACGGTTGGACCATGGTGGGGGTATGCTGGAGGCACGGTGGGACCATGGTGGGGGCACGGTGGGGGCACGGTGGGACCATGGTGGGGGCACGGTGGGAACATGGTGGGGGCATGGTGGGACCATGGTGGGGGTATGGTGGGGGCACGGTGGAGGCACGGTGGGACCATGGTGGGGGCATGCTGGAGGCACGGTGGGACCATGGTGGGGGCATGCTGGAGGCACGGTGGGAACATGGTGGGGGCACGGTGGGACCATGGTGGGGGGCACGGTGCG
The DNA here is from genome assembly GCF_933228915.1 of Telmatherina bonti. NCBI lineage: Eukaryota > Metazoa > Chordata > Actinopteri > Atheriniformes > Telmatherinidae > Telmatherina > Telmatherina bonti. Next base: position 4,197,635 of record NC_136623.1, on the reverse strand, counting down.
GGCACGGTGGGGGTATGGTGGGACCATGGTGGGGGCACGGTGGGGGCACGGTGGGAACATGGTGGGACCATGGTGGGGGCACGGTGGGGGCACGGTGGGAACATGGTGGGGGCACGGTGGGACCATGGTGGGGGCACGGTGGGGGCACGGTGGGACCATGGTGGGGGGTGTGGTGGAGGCACGGTGGGGGCACGGTGGGGGCATGGTGGGACCATGGTGGGGGCACGGTGGGGGCACGGTGGGACCATGGTGGGGGTGTGGTGGAGGCACGGTGGGGGCACGGTGGGGGGCATGGTGGGACCATGGTGGGGGCACGGTGGGGGCACGGTGGGACCATGGTGGGGGCACGGTGGGAACATGGTGGGGGTGTGGTGGAGGCACGGTGGGGGCACGGTGGAGGCACGGTGGGGGCACGGTGGGAACATGGTGGGGGTGTGGTGGGACCATGGTGGGGGTATGGTGGGGGCACGGTGGGGGTATGGTGGGGGCACGGTGGGAACATGGTGGGGGTGTGGTGGAGGCACGGTGGGGGCACGGTGGGGGCACGGTGGGAACATGGTGGGACCATGGTGGGGGGTATGGTGGGACCATGGTGGGGGTATGGTGGGGGCACGGTGGGGGCACGGTGGGAACATGGTGGGGGTGTGGTGGGGGCACGGTGGGGGCACGGTGGGAACATGGTGGGACCATGGTGGGACCATGGTGGGGGTACGGTGGGACCATGGTGGGGGCACGGTGGGAACATGGTGGGACCATGGTGGGGGCATGCTGGAGGCACGGTGGGACCATGGTGGGGGCACGGTGGGGGCACGGTGGGAACATGGTGGGGGTATGGTGGGACCATGGTGGGGGTATGGTGGGGGGCACGGTGGGAACATGGTTGGGGGCACGGTGGGGGTATGGTGGGGGCACGGTGGGACCATGGTGGGGGCACGGTGGGAACATGGTGGGACCATGGTGGGGGCACGGTGGGGCACGGTGGGGGCACGGTGGGAACATGGTGGGGGCACGGTGGGAACATGGTGGGACCATGGTGGGGGCACGGTGGGGCACGGTGGGGCACGGTGGGGGCACGGTGGGAACATGGTGGGGGCACGGTGGGACCATGGTGGGGGCATGCTGGAGGCACGGTGGGACCATGGTGGGGGCATGCTGGAGGCACGGTGGGACCATGGTGGTGGCACGGTGGGGGCACGGTGGGACCATGGTGGGGGCACGGTGGGACCATGGTGGGGGCACGGTGGGGGCACGGTGGGACCATGGTGGGGGCACGGTGCGGGCACGGTGGAGGCACGGTGGGGGTATGGTGGGACCATGGTGGGGGGCACGGTGGGGGCACGGTGGGAACATGGTGGGACCATGGTGGGGGCACGGTGGGGGCACGGTGGGAACATGGTGGGGGCACGGTGGGACCATGGTGGGGGCACGGTGGGGGCACGGTGGGGGCATGGTGGGACCATGGTGGGGGCACGGTGGGGGCACGGTGGGACCATGGGTGGGGGCACGGTGGAGGCACGGTGGGGGCACGGTGGGGACCATGGTTGGGGGCACGGTGGGGGCACGGTGGGGGTATGGTGGGGGCACGGTGGGAACATGGTGGGACCATGGTGGGGGTATGGTGGGGGCACGGTGGGGGTATGGTGGGGGCACGGTGGGAACATGGTGGGGGCACGGTGGGGGTATGGTGGGGGCACGGTGGGAACATGGTGGGACCATGGTGGGGGCACGGTGGGACCATGGTGGGGGCATGCTGGAGGCACGGTGGGGGCACGGTGGGGGCACGGTGGGGGCACGGTGGGACCATGGTGGGGGCACGGTGGGACCATGGTGGGGGCACGGTGGGGGCACGGTGGGGGCATGCTGGGACCATGGTGGGGGCATGGTGGGGGCACGGTGGGGGCATGCTGGGACCATGGTGGGGGCATGCTGGGACCATGGTGGGGGCATGCTGGGACCATGGTGGGGGCACGGTGGAGGCACGGTGGGGGCACGGTGGGACCATGGTGGGGGCACGGTGGGACAATGGTGGGGGCACGGTGGAGGCACGCTGGGGGCACGGTGGGACCATGGTGAGGGCACGGTGGGAACATGGTGGGGGCACGGTGGGACCATGGTGGGGGCACGGTGGGAACATGGTGGGGGCACGGTGGAGGCACGGTGGGACCATGGTGGGGGCACGGTGGGAACATGGTGGGGGCGTGGTGGGGGCGTGGTGGAGGCACGGTGGGGGCACGGTGGGACCATGGTGGGGGCACGGTGGGAACATGGTGGGGGCACGGTGGGGGCACGGTGGGAACATGGTGGGGGCGTGGTGGAGGCACTGTGGGGGCACGGTGGGGGCACGGTGGGGGCACGGTGGGAACATGGTGGGGGTGTGGTGGAGGCACGGTGGGGGCACGGTGGAGGCACGGTGGGGGCACGGTGGGAACATGGTGGGGGTGTGGTGGGACCATGGTGGGGGTATGGTGGGGGCACGGTGGGGGTATGGTGGGGGCACGGTGGGAACATGGTGGGGGTGTGGTGGAGGCACGGTGGGGGCACGGTGGGGGCACGGTGGGAACATGGTGGGACCATGGTGGGGGTATGGTGGGACCATGGTGGGGGTATGGTGGGGGCACGGTGGGAACATGGTGGGACCATGGTGGGGGCACGGTGGGACCATGGTGGGGGTGTGGTGGGGGCACGGTGGGGGCACGGTGGGAACATGGTGGGACCATGGTGGGACCATGGTGGGGGTGTGGTGGGGGCACGGTGGGGGCACGGTGGGAACATGGTGGGACCATGGTGGGACCATGGTGGGGGTATGGTGGGACCATGGTGGGGGTATGGTGGGGGCACGGTGGGAACATGGTGGGACCATGGTGGGGGCACGGTGGGGGTATGGTGGGACCATGGTGGGGGCATGGTGGAGGCACGGTGGGGGCACGGGGGGACCATGGTGGGGGCACGGTGGGACCATGGTGGGGGCATGGTGGAGGCACGGTGGGGGCACGGGGGGACCATGGTGGGGGCACGGTGGGAACATGGTGGGGGCACGGTGGGGGTATGGTGGGGGCACGGTGGGAACATGGTGGGGGCATGGTGGGGGTATGGTGGGGGCACGGTGGGAACATGGTGGGACCATGGTGGGGGCACGGTGGGGCACGGTGGGGGCACGGTGGGAACATGGTGGGGGCACGGTGGGACCATGGTGGGGGCATGCTGGAGGCACGGTGGGACCATGGTGGGGGCATGCTGGAGGCACGGTGGGACCATGGTGGTGGCACGGTGGGGGCACGGTGGGACCATGGTGGGGGCACGGTGGGGGCACGGTGGGACCATGGTGGGGGCACGGTGGAGGCACGGTGGGGGCACGGTGGGAGCATGGTGGGGGGCACGGTGGGGGCATGGTGGGACCATGTTGGGGGCACGGTGGGACCATGGTGGGGGCACGGTGGAGGCACGGTGGGACCATGGTGGGGGCACGGTGGGACCATGGTGGGGGCACGGTGGAGGCACGGTGGGAACATGGTGGGACCATGGTGGGGGCACGGTGGGGGCACGGTGGGAACATGGTGGGGGCACGGTGGGACCATGGTGGGGGCATGCTGGAGGCACGGTGGGACCATGGTGGGGGCACGGTGGGGGCACGGTGGGACCATGGTGGGGGCATGGTGGGACCATGGTGGGGGCACGGTGGGACCATGGTGGGGGTATGGTGGGACCATGGTGGGGGCATGCTGGGACCATGGTGGGGGTATGCTGGGACCATGGTGGGGGCATGCTGGGACCATGGTGGGGGTATGGTGGGACCATGGTGGGGGCATGCTGGGACCATGGTGGGGGTATGGTGGGACCATGGTGGGGGCATGCTGGAGGCATGGTGGGGGCATGCTGGAGGCATGGTGGGACCATGGTGGGGGCATGCTGGGACCATGGTGGGGGTATGCTGGGGGCATGGTGGGACCATGGTGGGGGTATGCTGGAGGCATGGTGGGGGCATGGTGGGACCATGGTGGCGGCATGCTGGAGGCATGGTGGGACCATGGTGGGGGTATGCTGGAGGCACGGTGGGGGCATGGTGGGACCATGGTGGGGGCATGGTGGGGGCATGGTGGGACCATGGTGGGGGTATGATGGGGGCATGGTGGGACCATGGTGGGGGCATGCTGGAGGCATGGTGGGGGCATGGTGGGACCATGGTGGGGGCATGCTGGAGGCACGGTGGGACCATGGTGGGGGCATGGTGGGACCATGGTGGGGGTATGGTGGGGGCATGGTGGGACCATGGTGGGGGTATGCTGGAGGTATGGTGGGACCATGGTGGGGGCATGGTGGGACCATGGTGGGGGCACGGTGGAACCATGGTGGGGGCATGCTGGAGGCATGGTGGGACCATGGTGGGGGCATGCTGGGACCATGGTGGGGGCATGCTGGAGGCATGGTGGGGGCATGCTGGGACCATGGTGGGGGCATGCTGGAGGCATGGTGGGACCATGGTGGGGGCATGCTGGGACCATGGTGGGGGTATGCTGGGGGCATGGTGGGACCATGTTGGGGGTATGCTGGGGGCATGGTGGGACCATGGTGGGGGTATGCTGGAGGCATGGTGGGGGCATGGTGGGACCATGGTGGCGGCATGCTGGAGGCATGGTGGGACCATGGTGGGGGTATGCTGGAGGCACGGTGGGGGCATGGTGGGACCATGGTGGGGGCATGGTGGGGGCATGGTGGGACCATGGTGGGGGTATGATGGGGGCATGGTGGGACCATGGTGGGGGCATGCTGGAGGCATGGTGGGGGCATGGTGGGACCATGGTGGGGGCATGCTGGAGGCACGGTGGGACCATGGTGGGGGCATGGTGGGACCATGGTGGGGGTATGGTGGGGGCATGGTGGGACCATGGTGGGGGTATGCTGGAGGCATGGTGGGACCATGGTGGGGGCATGGTGGGACCATGGTGGGGGCACGGTGGAACCATGGTGGGGGCATGCTGGAGGCATGGTGGGACCATGGTGGGGGCATGCTGGGACCATGGTGGGGGCATGCTGGAGGCATGGTGGGGGCATGCTGGGACCATGGTGGGGGCATGCTGGAGGCATGGTGGGACCATGGTGGGGGCATGCTGGGACCATGGTGGGGGTATGCTGGGGGCATGGTGGGACCATGTTGGGGGCACGCTGGAGGCATGGTGGGACCATGGTGGGGGCATGCTGGGACCATGGTGGGGGTATGCTGGAGGCATGGTGGGGGCATGGTGGGACCATGGTGGGGGCATGCTGGGACCATGGTGGGGGTATGCTGGAGGCATGGTGGGGGCATGGTGGGACCATGGTGGGGGCATGCTGGGACCATGGTGGGGGTATGCTGGAGGCATGGTGGGGGCATGGTGGGACCATGGTGGGGGCATGCTGGAGGCATGGTGGGGGGCATGGTGGGACCATGGTGGGGGCATGCTGGAGGCATGGTGGGGGCATGGTGGGACCATGGTGGGGGCATGCTGGAGGCATGGTGGGGGCATGCTGGGACCATGGTGGGAGTATGCTGGAGGCATGGTGGGGGCATGGTGGGACCATGGTGGGGGCATGGTGGGACCATGGTGGGGGCATGCTGGGACCATGGTGGGGGTATGCTGGAGGCATGGTGGGGGCATTTTGGGTGAGCACAGTGGGGGTGTGGTGGAGACACGGTGGGAGCATGGTGGAGGCACGGTGGGACCGTGGTGGGGGCATGGTGGGTAAACATTTTCAGTGATGCTGCTGCCGCGCCTCTTCCTTCGCACGTCTGTTTTGCAGATCTTTTGATTTTGAGGACAGTAGAGTACCAGGAACAACAGATATTTTAAAAGGCTTTTGAGGAGCGTGAATGAGTCATGTCCGTCTCCAGGCAACCCTGACTGTCAACATGCAAACAAAGAGCGGAGGGGGCGGAGCCTGTGCAGATTCTGCACAAATAGACATTTGCTGGCTGCTGCATTTTCTGTGTTTTTATTTCATTTTCAGATTAAGTTTTGATGTGTGTGACCGACATGTGTAGGCTGTTGGAAAGTTATGAAAACATGGAGCAAAGTGTGTATTAGTTCAATAGGGGACACTTTTGTCTGTCAATTAAAAGACAATTCCGTATTTTACGGGATGGGTGGCAACCACAGATGGGCGGAGCCTCTGTGACGTCACCCGTAGGTTTCTGAAGAGCAGAATTGAAGGTCGGTGGGCGGTTCCCACCATCACCATCTTGGCAGGGGCATGCGTGTCGTCTCACCTGGAAAATACAAATATGGGCAAAGAGGTGGAGCTGAGAGGGCGGCTGTGAGCGTCATGGTGGATGATTGACATCCAGCGAACTCCGAGCTTTCTGTAGCTAAGAGCTAACAGAGCTAACCTGGAGATAACAGGAGCTAACCAGCTAACGGATGTAAGCGAGCAAAAGCTAAGTCACGTCGTTAACCGGCTAAAAACTGTGGCTGTTCTACGTTCTTCTGACTTGAAGCGGGAGATCAGGTACCTGTCAATCAAAAGGACACGCCCCTAAATATGCCGAACTTCCAGATTAAATTACTTTTAAACGGGCGAGTTAGAAAAAAATTCACTCCCCCCACAGTTGTCATGAAGGTAAACATGACCTATTAAACCTAAAATGGACTTTTGAACCAGGCTGTAAACATGTTTATTTCTGCTGTAAACATGTTTATTTCTGCTGTGAAGTTGGTCATTTTAACACGGGAGTCTATGGGGATTTGCTCTGTTTGGGAGCCCCTAGTGGATGAGGGGGGGACTGCAGGGTTGTGCACTTCCACATAGACTTCAATTTTAACCACCAGACGTTGCTGCTTGGTGGCAACCCTAGATTACAAACTCTACGTTCTTCAGTTCCTGGTATCTGGACCGGTTCCATCTGGAACTTTCTACTGAGATCGGTATCTGGACCGGTTCCATCTGGAACTTTCTACTGAGATCGGTATCTGGACCGGTTCCATCTGGAACTTTCTACTGAGATCAGTATCTGGACCGGTTCCATTTGGAACTTTCTACTGAGATCGGTATCTGGACCGGTTCCATCTGGAACTTTCTACTGAGATCGGTATCTGGACCGGTTCCATCTGGAACTTTCTACTGAGATCGGTATCTGGACCGGTTCCATCTGGAACTTTCTACTGAGATCGGTATCTGGACCGGTTCCATCTGGAACTTTCTACTGAGATCGGTATCTGGACCGGTTCCATCTGGAACTTTCTACTGAGATCGGTATCTGGACCGGTTCCATCTGGAACTTTCTACTGAGATCGGTATCTGGACCGGTTCCATCTGGAACTTTCTACTGAGATCGGTATCTGGACCGGTTCCATCTGGAACTTTCTACTGAGATCGGTATCTGGACCGGTTCCATCTGGAACTTTCTACTGAGATCAGTATCTGGACCGGTTCCATTTGGAACTTTCTACTGAGATCGGTATCTGGACCGGTTCCATCTGGAACTTTCTAATCAGATCGGTGTCTGGACCGGTTCCATCTGGAACTTTCTAATCAGATCGGTGTCTGGACCGGTTCCATCTGGAACTTTCTAATCAGATCGGTGTCTGGACCGGTTCCTGGTATCTGGAACTTTCTACTCAAACCGGTACCCTTCTGGAGGTGGACGAGGTGGAGTGAGGAGTTCCTGCTTCCTCTGGTTCTGACTCTACGACTCTCTGTGCAGCTGCTCGTCATGTTTGTCAAACATGGACGTTTTCTGTACATACATCTTTTTGATGTTACTATCTGTACGACGTTATCTGTACAATGTTCCGTCTATAGGATGTTTCTGTCTGTACAATGTGCCTGTTGGTTTGATGCCCTCTGTGCGATGTTTCTGTACTCACAATTTCTCTGTCTGTACGATATTTCTCGACGTACAATGTCTCAATACATAAAATGTTTCTATCTGTACAATGTTTCTGTAGCTTTGAAGCTTTCTGTCTGTACAATGTCCTTGTCTATACAATGTTTCTATACATACGATGTTACCGTCTGTACGATATTTCTGTACATACAATGTTTCTGTGGGTTTAATGCTTTTTCTGTACGATGGTTTTTGTATCTACAATGTTTCTATAGCTTTGATGCTTTCAATCAAAGATACTTTATTTATCCCCGAGGGGAAATTCAAGGTTCACGTCAGCTTGTCCAAGGCTAGACATACGGACATTTACATTTGACAAGTTTACAGAACGAACTGATACTTCGGCCCTGCAGCCAGTTTAACCAGCGCTGCCTTAAAATGTAACAAAAACAGGTTTTTATCATCTAAAAAATATTGCCAGAGTCCGCCCATTTCTCTCTCTTGCCAGCACAGAGGTGCCGATGCTTTTATTTCCAGTAGATTAGATTACTGTAACGCCCTGCTCTCTGGTCTTTCTAAAAAGTCTCTTTCCAGCCTACAATTACTACAGAATTCAGCGGCACGAGTTCTGACGAGGACCAGAGGGCGGGAACACGTTACACCAGTTTTAAAATCACTGCATCGGCTTCCTGTGCGCTTCAGGATTGATTTTAAGATTCTTTTACTTGTTTAGAAATGTCTTAATGGTCTTGGGCCTTCTTATTTATCCGACTTTCTTTTTAATTATGAGCCTTTGCGGACCCTGAGGTCCTTTGGTACCGGCCTTTTAGTGGTTCCTAAAGTCAGAACTAAGACATACGGTGAGACCTCTTTATTATGGTCCCCGACTGTGGAACAGCCTGCCAGAGAGCCTCAGGGCCGCGGAGACTGTTGATGTTTTTAAGAAGAGGCCCAAGACCTTTTTAGCTTAGCATTTAACTGAATTTTATTTTACTTTATTTACTTATCTTCATTTACTTCATTTATTAATTTAATTATTTTTAAATTGTTTTATTAGATTTCTTATTTTTAATACATTATTATGAAGTCCTTCTATGTATATATGTTTATTTTCTTTTATTGTTGCTCTTATTTCTAACTGCTTCTTAAGGTTATTCATCTTCTGGTTTTAACTCCAGTGTTTTCCTCATGGGGATCCAGCACGCTGGGGGCCCTGCCTGTTTGGTCTGGGGGCTGTTGTCATGGCGACCGCTGCTGTTTGGGTGGCGCGGGGTCCAGCACTGCAGCTTCACGGCTGCGGGGTGGCCCCGTTGCTGCCTGGGAGTTGTGCGGTTGCTGTGGCAACGGCCCCTATGAGCACGCGGGGGACTGGCTCCTGGTGTGGATGGATCCCGAGGTGTTGTTTCCTCACATCAGCATCAAGTCAGAACTTTTATCACTTACTTAATGTTTTTAGTTGTTTTATTAACCATAATTCAGTTAAAGAGACAGTATTCAGGGAATGATGTTTTTCGGGGAATGTGGGTGGGTGTGGGGGGGTTCTTTGCTTGTGTGTGTGTGTGAGTGTGTGGAAAGAGCTTGTGTCTATTATTTTTAAATGCCTTTTTATCCACTGTTTGTTTTAATCCTTTTGACTTCATTTTATCCTGTAAAGCACTGTGTTGCCTGAGGCATGAAAAGTGCTCAAGAAATAAAGTTTGATTTGATTTGAAAAGTGTGGAAAAGATGACATGAGGAAGGATGATGTTTCTTTACGTACAATGTTTCGGTCTGTGCAATGGTTTTTGTATGTACGATGATCTTGTCTGTAGAATGTTTCTGTATGTATGATGTTTCTTTACGTACAATATTTCTATCTGCACTATGTTCCTGCTGTACAATGTTTTTGTACTTACAATCTTACTGTCTGTACGATGGTTTTTGTATGCACGATGTTTCTGTAGCTTTGATGTTTTCTGTATGTACAATGGTTTTTGTTTGTACGATGTTCTTGTCTGTGTGATGTTTCTCTACATACGAAGTCTCTGTAAGTATAATGTTACTGTTTGTATGATGTTTCTATCTTTACGATGTTCCTATCGCTACAATGTTTCTGTCTGCATGATGGTTTTTGTATGTATGATGTTTCTGTAAATACGATGTTACTGTCTGTACAATGTTTCTGGAGTTTGCTTTCTGTCTGTATGATGTTTCTGTACGTTAAATGCTTTGTCTGTACGATGGTTTTTGTATGTCTGATGTTTCTGTTAAGGTTGGAACAAAAAGACTATCAGACTCCCGTACCAGGGTCAGGCTCCAACACCTGAGCTTGCTGTACCTGGTCCTCAGTATCCCCCTGTCGCTACAATACAGAAAGGGGGCACAATGGTATCCATCTCAGGAGTATCAAACTGAAAACTGCCGGGACAAAGCATCGAGCTTAACATTGTGGGACCCAGGTGAATAAGCAATAGTGAAATCAAAACCACCAAAAAAAAAATAGCGACCATCGGGCCTGACGTGAATTCAGTCTCTCACCACTTTGTAGGACAGATTTTTGTGGTCTGTCCACACAACAAATAGATACTTGGCCCCTTCTAGCCAACTGCGCCATTCTTCCAGGTCAAGCTTAATAGCCAGCACTTCACGGTTGCCTTCATCATAGTTGCGTTCTGCTTGCGATAACCATCTAGAGAAAGAGGCACATGGACGAAGCTTTTGGTCATGTTCAGAATGTTGAGATAACACAGCCCCAACTCCAACATCTGAAGCATCCACATCTACAATGAACTAACATGAGGCATCCGGCTGGGAGCAGAAACAAAATGGACTTCAGTGCATTGAAAGCCTTTTCTGCCTCATCAGTCCATGAGAAAGTTGTTTTGGTGGAAGTGAGAGTATTCAGTGGACTAGCGATGCTGTAGTCTGAACTTCCTGTAGAAGTTTGCAAACCCCAAAAACCTCTGAAGTAGTTTCCAGTTCGCGGGTCTCGACCATTCAGCCACCACCTTATCCGGGTCTGCCTTGAGACTGCCTCCTTGAACAACCAAACCCAAAAGATGAACCGTTGCTGCGTGAGACTGACATTTCTCAGCCTTGACAAAAAGATGGTTTTCCAGTAGTCTTTCCAAAACTAGTCTCACGTGTCTTTGATGTTCTTGAAGGTCTCGAGAAAAAGCTAAATGTCATCTAAATACACAAAAACAAAAAAGATACACTCAACACAACATTTGAGAGCCTGAAAAACTCCAGGACTGTTAGTTAACCCAAAAGGCATTACTCTGTACCTAAAGTGACCCAGCAGAGTCTTAAAGGCTGTCTTCCATTCGCCGCCTTCCCCGTATCCTTACTAGGTGGTCGGCATTTCTAAGATCCAGTTTAGTAAACACCTGTGCCCCATTGAGCACCTCAAATGCTGAACAAAGTGAAGGTAGAGGTACTGGTTTTTCACGGTGATCTTATTTTGGCCCCATAGTGAACCATCTTTCTTACCCACAATGAAAAAACCAGCGCAAAGCGGAGAGGACGAAGGTCTAATGATCCCTGCAGCGAGTGAATCTTTAATACAAGTTTCCACAACTATACGCTCAGGGAGAGAAAGACTAAAGTTTGCTTGAAGGCAGAGGAGCTCCTGGAAGCAGATCAATAGCGCAGTCGTATGGTCCATGAGGTGGTAACGCCAAAGCTCTCTTGACTGAAAACCTCAGCCAGATCATGATAGACGTCAGGTACCAGTGATAAGTCTGGGGGCTCAAACTGATTTGGTGGTTGAGGGAGGGGGGCAGCTTACGGTAAACATGGTGTAACAAGGGCTCCAACCAACCACTCTTCCAGACTGCCGGTCAATTTGTGAGCCCTCAACCAAGCATAACCCAGGACCACAGGAGATGAAGGAGAAGGAATGAGAAAGTTGTTCACTATGGTTTCCAGACGACAATGTCAACAAGAACAGTGGTGTGAGTCACGTGTTAAGATTCTTCCATCAAGAGCTTTAATGATACGAGGACTGGACAGTTCAACAATCCTGATCAATGAAGTTAGCCTCAACAAGCCCTCTCCAGCCTGAAGACACTGCCATCTTTCCTCAGGGGTAAGACGAGAGCGACCCAGCTGCATTGGAACCTCCCCAGAATCAGACGACGGGCCCTCGGCTGCAGATGGGGTCTCCTGACGGTACCCGGGAGTTGGGTACACCAAAGACAGCCTGGATGGAGGTAGCGGGCGGGAAGTCCTGCCACGTCTCCTCTCCTGCATGCGATTGTCAAGTCTGATGGAGAGATAAATCAGTTCATTGAGATTAGCCGGAGCATCACGTAACACAAGTTGGTCCCCTATAGGTTCAGACAGTGCTCTTAAAAAAAAAAAAACTCCCTGAAGTGCTTCCTCATTCCAGCTGGAGTCATCAGCAAGAGTCCGAAAAGTCAGCGAGAAGTCAGCTACACTCTGACGACGACACAACAGGCCTTGGGAGACCTCATCTCTTGAACTCTGAAAACAGAAATAGTCAAAGACCGTGGGGTTCGGGCATTGAAGGGTTCTGCCCAGGCCAATGCTCGACCCCCAATAAACCCATGATGTAAAAAATCTTCCACGGCTCAGGAGAATGTTTAAGGGCGCAGCTGAAAAACCATGGTGCATTGCAGCAAGAACCCCTACATTTGTTCAGAAGACCAGAGAAAGGCTCTGGATCTGGCATGTATGAGTCCTGTGGTGGACCGGGTGCTGGAGCTGAGGTCGGCTGGACGTGGCTGTAGGGGAAACAGGAGCGGCAACACCAGAGGACATAGCCCTAGTCCCAGAAGAGTTTTGCCACCTGTTGAAGCAGAGACTGATTAGCGCTCAGTAATTACTTCAGAATTTGATCATGTTGTCCGAGGAATTGGCCCTGCTGAGATAAAGCCTGCTGCCAGGAGTTGATCCTGAATCCTTCTGGCCAGACCGTTCTGTTAAGGTTTCGCAGGTAGCAGGCTGGATCCAGGAACTGAGTCGACAGGTTGAGGTTTTTAAAAAAAAAGCAAAAACAACTTTATTATGAGTCCAGTCTTTGCTAGTTAAAACTGACTGGGCCGTGAAGCCTTTCCTTGGAAGAAACTCAACGATCTGCAACAACAGAATGCAGCCTGGCTCTTATGTAGGCTGAGCCGACAAGTCGCAGGTGAGTGGCTTCCCCATTAACCCCAGGTGCGCACAATCTCCAATCAGTGCGCTTGCTTTGCCGGTTGGATCTCTGAACAGAAAAACAAAACTTAACTAGCATGAACACAATCCCAACATCTGTAGCTTTGATGCTTTCTGTCTGAACCATGGTTTTTATTTACACGATGTGTAGGTTTGGTGTTTTTTGTATTCACAATGCTTTCTGCATGATTAGCCGCATTTTTATGACCCCTAGAAATGTGCGAAACTTTCTGTAAATATCGCAATAAAAGTAACTCGTGATGGAAACACCGATATTTAGAAAAACATAAATATTTCTGAGAAGTATATTTCTGAACGTCTGCATTCCTGGACGTGATGCGGGGGATTACGTAACCCTGTCAAGGTAAAGATGGTGCAATATGTTTGAATATCTGTAAATAATTAAAGCAAAAAGCACAACCTTTATCCTTGATAGTGCAGAAGCGAAATGCAGAGTTTTACCAGGAATTAGAAGGAGAAAGGAGGCAGAAAGGTTTGGAAAAGCCGTGGCGAAGCCTTCACAGCACGTTGGCCTGAAACATAGAACCTGGCATAAGAAGTTCTCTTCAGAGACCTGCTGTTTACGCCATAAACACAGTTTAATGTAAATATTTGCAAATTGTAATTGTAGTTTGTCAAAACTTTAGAAAGATTAATTTTATTTAGCAAAGAACTGAAATAAAAGGCCATTCGTGATGCTTTGTGTCCATACGATGTTTTCTCAGCTGCAAGTTGAGTTCTGCTCTTTTTTTTATGCATCATTAGCTTCTTTATCTTCACGTATTCTTGTTTCCATCACTGATGGGGTTTTTATTGTTGTTGGAATGAGAGCAGAGATAAAACTAAACCCTGTTGAAAGCTCCGACTTCAGTCTGATAGACTCTTATCGTATGATTGTTTCAGTATTAAATGCCTGAGACTCTAAACTATCCCTCTCAAGTCTGGATTTCCTCCTTCGTCCTGCTCACAGCGATTGGAACCAGATGTTTCTGCTCCAGTTCTGCAGAATCCTGGACCAAACCCAGCATGCAGGCATGACTGGTCTCAGCTGGAGCTCTGAGGAGGATCCTGGAAAACCACCAATTCCCAGGAAATTCTGCAGAAAAGATGTGTTCAGCATCAGCATTCCGGGCCAAATGATCTGCCTTGGAATGGGAACAAGAAGGATTATTTCACAATGGGAAAGTGGGAAGTCCCCACTTTGTCCCGTTTACAGACGGGTCATTGACAGACGGTTCTTTGCTCTGGCAGCAAACAAACGTCCCGCCAACCTGGGGAGTTTCTGACAAACATGAGCTTTGAGCTGCTGGGCGATCCGGCGGAACTGCCGGAAGTTCCAGCTTCCCAGCCGGAGGCTGGCAGCTTCAGACGCTTCTGGTGCCTGCTTGGATCTACATCTGGAGAAGAAAGCGCTGCTGATGACACGGGGATGGTTTCAGAGCAGGGGAAGGCAGGCAGGTTTTATTCTGAGCGGGAGCGCCACCTGGTGGACACCGGAGTCACTGCAGAGGTTTGGAAACCTTCTGTTTGCTGACATCCAGCGTGGGAGGAGTTGGAGCACTATAAACCTTCAGCTGGACCTCCTGAGACCCAGAAGGAAGCAAGGTGAATCCATCATGAGTCTTCCAGAAGCTTCCTCTGTGCAGCAGCTCTGACTCCGCGGAAACCTCCTCCAGTGGTAAGGTCCGTGTAAAAGCAGCAGGCTCCGGTGTTGAACGACTCCTGGAGTATTTTCCTGTCAACAGGAGGACCAAGCAGCCACAGCTTCGACCTGTCGGGTCAGCAGCTGACGGATCTCTACAACTCCCCGGTCTACGGCGCGGAGAGGATGAGGAGGCCTTTCGGAGGAAGCTCGTCTGCTGCTGGACCGTTCAGTCACTCTGGAGTTCGGTCAGTCAGTCTGAGGCCAGATCTTTCAGCATCTGGTCTGAAAAGTGAAACCTGACGGTTAAACATCGGCACTGAGCGGGGAAGACGCAGCGCTAGCAGATAAGCTAATGCATCCATGTGAACAGGAGAGTCTGAAGGTAGCAGATAAGGAAGGAAAGATCCCAGAAGCAGAAAGAAAGACGGAGAGCGAGTTAAACTGGTGTTTGGTGCAGAAAGGACACGATCAGATCAGTGTCAGGTTTCCTGATTCACAACAAAAAATCACAGTTAGCAAAGAGACAAAGCAGCTTTAGAGACAGACCGCTAGCAGCAGTGGCAGAAGACGCCGTGTTCCTGGACGTCTTCTTCTGCCAGAAACCAGATTATCTGGTCTGGAAACGCTTCGTTTGATTTCTCTGACATAAAAAATCATCAAAAACTTCCAGGGAGACCCTGAAAAAGTAGCTCTGGTCTGGTAGAGACCTGGAAGCCCATAGGAGACACTCAGGAACCTGCTTTGTCCTCATGTCTCCCCGCTGGCGTCTAACCTGAAGTTGATCCTGCTGCTCTGCAGGGTGACACTCGGCGATGGGTCCCAGTGGCTCATCCATAAGGAGGACGACTACGGCGTTTCCTCCCAGACGGTGGTGACCGATGCATCACACATGAGCTCGGCCTGGAAGGTTCGTCCAACAGGACGCTTTATTTGTCAACATAAACATGAAACCAGAGAAGAAGAAGAGTTTTATCATCATCATTGTTCTGAAATCCACCAAACTGGTGGAACACCGCCTCCTAGTGGTAAAAAGGTTTTCCTGATGCACGCTTGCTTCTGTCTGCAGCCGATCGGCACCAGAGACTTCCAGGGTTCCAAGACCGTTTCAGACTTTGTGAGCGCCGGCGGTCCAAACTACAACTTCCTTTCGGACAACTGTCACCTGGGGTCCCGCAGGATGATGAACCAGTGACCCTGAACCTCACTGAACTTCTCACAGCTTCAGTTTTCATCAGGAAAATAACAATAAAGATGGAATCTTTAATGGTGCGTTCAGTGTTCTGGTCTCAGCAAGGAAAATGTCTGCACGTCCACCTTAACTCAGAATGTCTGCACGTCCACCTTAACTCGAAATGTCTGCATGTCCACCTTAACTCGAAATGTCTGCACGTCCACCTTAACTCAGAATGTCTGCACGTCCACCTTAACTCGAAATGTCTGCATGTCCACCTTAACTCGAAATGTCTGCACGTCCACCTTAACTCGAAATGTCTGCACGTCCACCTTAACTCGAAATGTCTGCACGTCCACCTTAACTCAAAATGTCTGCACGTCCACCTTAACTCAAAACGTCTGCACGTCCACCTTAACTCAAAATGTCTGCATGTCCACCCATCCATCCATTCATCTTCTGCCGCTTATCCGGGGTCGGGTCGCGGGGGCAGCAGCCTAAGCAGGGAAGCCCAGACTTCCCTCTCCTCAGCCACATTTACCAACTCTGCGGGGGGATCCCGAGGCGTTCCCAGGCCAGCCGAGAGATGTAATCCCTCCAGCGTGTCCTGGGTCTTCCCCGGGGTCTCCTCCCAGAGGGACGTGCCTGGAACACCTCACCAGGGAGGTCCAGGAGGCATCCTGACCAGATGCCCGAGCCACCTCAACTGGTTCCTCTCGATGCGGAGGAGCAGCGGCTCTACTCTGATCTCCTCCCGGATGACCGAGCTCCTCACCCTATCTCTAAGGGAGAGACCGGCCACCCTGCGGAGGAAACTCATTTCAGCCGCCTGTATACGAGATCTCCTTCTTTCGGTCACGACCCACAGCTCATGACCATAGGTGAGGGTAGGAACGTAGATCGACTGGTAAATCGAGAGCTTCGCCTTCTGGCTCAGCTCCTTCTTCACCATGACAGACCGGCGCAGAGTCCGCATTACTGCAGACGCCGCACCGATCCGTCTGTCCATCTCACGCTCCATCCTTCCCTCACTCGTGAACAAGACCCCGAGATATTTAAACTCCTCCACTTGAGGCAGGACCTGACTCCCGACCCGGAGAGGGCAATCCACCTTATTCCGGCTTAGGACCATGGTCTCAGATTTGGAGGTGCTGATTCTCATCCCAGCTGCTTCACACTCGGCCGCGAATCGCTCAAGCGAGAGCTGGAGATCACGACCAGATGAAGCCAACAGGACCACATCATCCGCAAAAAGCAGAGACCCAATCCTGAGGCCACCAAGCCGGATCCCCTCAACACCTCGGCTGCTCCTAGAAATTCTGTCCATATAAGTTATGAACAGAATCGGTGATAAAGGGCAGCCTTGGTGGAGTCCAACCCTCACCGGAAACGGATCCGACTTACTACCGGCAATGCGGACCAAGCTCTGACACCTGTCGTACAGGGACCAGACAGCTCGTACAAGGGGGTCCGGTACCCCATACTCCCGGAGTACACCCCACAGGAGCCCCCCGGGGGACACGGTCGAACGCCTTCTCCAGGTCCACAAAGCACATGTAGACTGGTTGGGCAAACTCCCATGCCCCCCCCAGGACCCCAGAGAGGGTATAGAGCTGGTCCACTGTTCCACGACCAGGACGAAAACCACACTGCTCCTCCTCAATCCGGGATTCGACTATCCGGCGGACCCTCCTCTCCAGGACCCCTGAATAGACCTTACCAGGGAGGCTGAGGAGTGTGATTCCCCTGTAATTGGAACACACCCTCCGGTCCCCCTTCTTAAAAAGGGGGACCACCACCCCAGTCTGCCAATCCAGCGGTACTGCCCCCGATGTCCACGCGATGCTGCAGAGGCGTGTCAGCCAGGACAGCCCCACAGCATCCAGAGCCTTAAGGAACTCTGGGCGGATCTCATCCACCCCCGGGGCCTTGCCGCCAAGGAGCTTTTTGACCACCTCAGCAACTTCAGCCCCAGAGATAGGAGAGTCCACCCCTGAGTCCACCAGCTCTGCTTCCTCATCGGAAGACGTGTTGGTAGGATTGAGGAGGTCTTTGAAGTATTCCTTCCACCGACCCACTACGTCCCGAGTTGAGGTCAGCACGTCCACCTTAACTCAAAATGTCTGCACGTCCACCTTAACTCAAAATGTCTGCACGTCCACCTTAACTCAAAATGTCTGTATGTCCACCTTAACTCAAAATGTCTACACGTCCACCTTAACTCAAAATGTCTGCACGTCCACCTTAACCCAAAATGTCTCCATGTCCACCTTAACCCAAAATGTCTACACGTCCACCTTAACTCAGAATGTCTGCACGTCCACCTTAACTCGAAATGTCTGCACGTCCACCTTAACTCGAAATGTCTGCACGTCCACCTTAACTCGAAATGTCTGCACGTCCACCTTAACTCGAAATGTCTGCACGTCCACCTTAACTCGAAATGTCACACGTCCACCTTAACTCGAAATGTCTGCACGTCCACCTTAACTGGAAATGTCTGCACGTCCACCTTAACTCGAAATGTCTGCACGTCCACCTTAACTGGAAATGTCTGCACGTCCACCTTAACTGGAAATGTCTGCACGTCCACCTTAACTCGAAATGTCTGCACGTCCACCTTAACTGGAAATGTCTGCACGTCCACCTTAACTGGAAATGTCTGCACGTCCACCTTAACTGGAAATGTCTGCACGTCCACCTTAACTGGAAATGTCTGCACGTCCACCTTAACTGGAAATGTCTGCACGTCCACCTTAACTGGAAATGTCTGCACGTCCACCTTAACTGGAAATGTCTGCACGTCCACCTTAACTGGAAATGTCTGCACGTCCACCTTAACACAACATGTCTGCACGTCCACCTTAACTCAAAATGTCTGCACGTCCACCTTAACTCCACATGTCTGCACGTCCACCTTAACTCAAAATGTCTGCACGTCCACCTTAACTCAAAATGTCTGCACGTCCACCTTAACCCAAAATGTCTGCATGTCCACCTTAACTCAGAATGTCTCCATGTCCACCTTAACCCAAAATGTCTGCACATCCACCTTAACTCAGAATGTCTGCACGTCCACCTTAACTCAAAATGTCTGCACGTCCACCTTAACTCCAAATGTCTGCACGTCCACCTTAACTGGAAATGTCTGCACGTCCACCTTAACTCAAAATGTCACACGTCCACCTTAACTCGAAATGTCTGCACGTCCACCTTAACTCGAAATGTCTGCACGTCCACCTTAACTCGAAATGTCTGCACGTCCACCTTAACTGGAAATGTCTGCACGTCCACCTTTACTCAAAATGTCACACGTCCACCTTAACTCGAAATGTCTGCACGTCCACCTTAACTGGAAATGTCTGCACGTCCACCTTAACTGGAAATGTCTGCACGTCCACCGTAACTCAAAATATCTCCACGTCCACCTTAACTGGAAATGTCTGCACGTCCACCTTAACTGGAAATGTCTGCACGTCCACCTTAACGCAAAATGTCTGCACGTCCACCTTAACTCAAAATGTCTGCACGTCCACCTTAACTCGAAATGTCTGCATGTCCACCTTAACTCAGAATGTCTGCACGTCCACCTTAACTCAACATGTCTGCACGTCCACCTTAACCCAAAATGTCTGGACGTCCACCTTAACTCAAAATGTCTGCACGTCCACCTTAACTGGAAATGTCTGCACGTCCACCTTAACTCAAAATGTCTGCATGTCCACCTTAACACAAAATGTCTACATGTCCACCTTAACTCAAAATGTCTGCACGTCCACCTTAACCCAAAATGTCTGCACGTCCACCTTAACTCGAAATGTCTGCACGTCCACCTTAACTGGAAATGTCTGCACGTCCACCTTTACTCAAAATGTCACACGTCCACCTTAACTCGAAATGTCTGCACGTCCACCTTAACTGGAAATGTCTGCACGTCCACCTTAACTGGAAATGTCTGCACGTCCACCGTAACTCAAAATATCTCCACGTCCACCTTAACTGGAAATGTCTGCACGTCCACCTTAACTGGAAATGTCTGCACGTCCACCTTAACGCAAAATGTCTGCACGTCCACCTTAACTCAAAATGTCTGCACGTCCACCTTAACTCGAAATGTCTGCATGTCCACCTTAACTCAGAATGTCTGCACGTCCACCTTAACTCAACATGTCTGCACGTCCACCTTAACCCAAAATGTCTGGACGTCCACCTTAACTCAAAATGTCTGCACGTCCACCTTAACTGGAAATGTCTGCACGTCCACCTTAACTCAAAATGTCTGCATGTCCACCTTAACACAAAATGTCTACATGTCCACCTTAACTCAAAATGTCTGCACGTCCACCTTAACCCAAAATGTCTCCATGTCCACCTTAACACTAAATGTCTGCACGTCCACCTTAACCCGAAATGTCTGCACGTCCACCTTAACTGGAAATGTCTGCACGTCCACCTTAACTGGAAATGTCTGCACGTCCACCTTAACTCAGAATGTCTGCACGTCCACCTTAACTCAAAATGTCTGCACGTCCACCTTAACTCAACATGTCTGCACGTCCACCTTAACTCAAAATGTCTGCATGTCCACCTTAACCCAAAATGTCTCCATGTCCACCTTAACCCAAAATGTCTGCACATCCACCTTAACTCAAAATGTCTGCACGTCCACCTTAACTCAAAATGTCTGCACGTCCACCTTAACTCGAAATGTCTGCATGTCCACCTTAACTCAAAATGTCTACAGGTCCACCTTAACTCAAAATGTCTACACGTCCACCTTAACTCAGAATGTCTGCATGTCCACCTTAACTCAAAATGTCTCCATGTCCACCTTAACTCAAAATGTCTGCATGTCCACCTTAACTCAGAATGTCTGCATGTCCACCTTAACTCAGAATGTCTCCATGTCCACCTTAACTCAGAATGTCTGCATGTCCACCTTAACTCAGAATGTCTGCACGCCCACCTTAACTCAAAATGTCTCCATGTCCACCTTAACTCAGAATGTCTGCACGTCCACCTTAACTCAAAATGTCTCCAAGTCCACCTTAACTCAGAATGTCTGCACGTCCACCTTAACTCAGAATGTCTCCATGTCCACCTTAACTCAGAATGTCTGCATGTCCACCATAACTCAAAATGTCTCCATGTCCACCTTAACTCAGAATGTCTGCATGTCCACCTTAACTCAAAATGTCTCCATGTCCACCTTAACTCAGAATGTCTGCATGTCCACCATAACTCAAAATGTCTCCATGTCCACCTTAACTCAGAATGTCTGCATGTCCACCTTAACTCAAAATGTCTGCACGTCCACCTTAACTCAGAATGTCTGCATGTCCACCTTAACTCAAAATGTCTGCACGTCCACCTTAACTCAGAATGTCTGCATGTCCACCTTAACTCAGAATGTCTGCACGCCCACCTTAACTCAAAATGTCTCCATGTCCACCTTAACTCAGAATGTCTGCACGTCCACCTTAACTCAAAATGTCTCCATGTCCACCTTAACTCAGAATGTCTGCACGTCCACCTTAACTCAGAATGTCTCCATGTCCACCTTAACTCAAAATGTCTGCATGTCCACCTTAACTCAGAATGTCTGCATGTCCACCTTAACTCAAAATGTCTCCATGTCCACCTTAACTCAAAATGTCTGCATGTCCACCTTAACTCAGAATGTCTGCATGTCCACCTTAACTCAGAATGTCTGCATGTCCACCTTAACTCAGAATGTCTGCACGCCCACCTTAACTCAAAATGTCTCCATGTCCACCTTAACTCAGAATGTCTGCACGTCCACCTTAACTCAAAATGTCTCCAAGTCCACCTTAACTCAGAATGTCTGCACGTCCACCTTAACTCAGAATGTCTCCATGTCCACCTTAACTCAGAATGTCTGCATGTCCACCTTAACTCAAAATGTCTCCATGTCCACCTTAACTCAGAATGTCTGCATGTCCACCTTAACTCAAAATGTCTGCACGTCCACCTTAACTCAGAATGTCTGCATGTCCACCTTAACTCAGAATGTCTGCACCCCCACCTTAACTCAAAATGTCTCCATGTCCACCTTAACTCAGAATGTCTGCACGTCCACCTTAACTCAAAATGTCTCCATGTCCACCTTAACTCAGAATGTCTGCACGTCCACCTTAACTCAGAATGTCTCCATATCCACCTTAACTCAAAATGTCTGCATGTCCACCTTAATTCAGAATGTCTCCACGTCCACCTTAACTCAAAATGTCTCCATGTCCACCTTAACTCAGAATAACTGCACGCCCACCTTAACTCAAAATGTCTGCACGTCCACCTTAACTCAGAATGTCTCCATGTCCACCTTAACTCAGAATGTCTGCATGTCCACCTTAACTCAAAATGTCTCCATGTCCACCTTAACTCAGAATGTCTGCATGTCCACCTTAACTCAGAATGTCTGCATGTCCACCTTAACTCAGAATGTCTCCATGTCCACCTTAACTCAAAATGTGTTGTGGTTCCTGCTCTGACCTGTGCTGCAGTGGGTGTGCCTGTTTCCCTGGCAATCAAGTCCACACCAGGTTCTCATCGGGAAATCAGCAGCAGCAAGATAAAAGGCCAGCTCAGTTCACCAGTCATCGCCTGATTGTTGTTTCATCTGTGGTAACAGCTCTCGGCCATTGCAGCATTTCTGCTTAAGAAGTTAAACTGCTTGTTTCACAACTGTCTGTTCTGTCACCAGTGCATGAGTCTTGCCTGCCTGCCTGCCTGCCTGCCCGCCAACCTGCCTGCCTGCCCGTCGACCTGCCTGCCTGCCCGTCAACCTGCCTGCCTGCCCGCCAACCTGCCTGCCTGCCCGTCGACCTGCCTGCCTGCCCGTCAACCTGCCTGCCTGCCCGCCAACCTGCCTGCCTGCCCGCCAACCATTCTGCCCAGTAGAACAATAAACCTGTCCTAGTATCCACATCCAATCTGCACTTGGGTCCTTGTTTGTCCTACACTACAACAAAATGTCTGCACGTCCACCTTAACCCGAAATGTCTGCACGTCCACCTTAACCCGAAATGTCTGCACGTCCACCTTAACTGGAAATGTCTGCATGTCCACCTTAACTCAAAATGTCTGCACGTCCACCTTAACCCAAAATGTCTCCATGTCCACCTTAACTCAGAATGTCTGTATGTCCACCTTAACTCAAAATGTCTACACGTCCACCTTAACTCAAAATGTCTGCACGTCCACCTTAACTCAAAATGTCTGCACGTCCACCTTAACTCAGACCCAGTCTGCCCCAGTGAGAAGAGGCGGGATCAGCTGGAGCTGACTGGTAGAGATGGGAGTTACTGACTTATTCAGGTCTAGTTAACTTTTATTCACAAAAAAATTGTTTAAATTTATTTGCACAAACAGGAGATAAATATTATTTAATAATCCTCTGAAACAGAATGCTGCGTAAAAATAAATTAAATAAATTTGAGAAAAACTGGAATAATTCAGGAACAGCAGGAACTTTTTCATTTCTAATAGAAGAAAATTTTTAAAATCAGATTTCAAACAATAAAAGTCGTTCCAGCATCGTTCCCGTCATAATTCCCATCATTCCAACATCCTTCGTATCATAATTCCCATAACCAGATGCCCGAGCCACCTCAACTGGTTCCTCTCGATGTGGAGGAGCAGCGGCTCTACTCTGATCTCCTCCCGGATGACCGAGCTCCTCACCCTATCTCTAAGGGAGAGCCCGGCCACCCTGCGGAGGAAACTCATTTCAGCCGCCTGTATACGAGATCTCCTTCTTTCGGTCACGACCCACAGCTCATGACCATAGGTGAGGGTAGGAACGTAGATCGACTGGTAAATCGAGAGCTTCGCCTTCTGGCTCAGCTCCTTCTTCACCACGACAGACCGGCGCAGAGTCCGCATTACTGCAGACGCTGCACCGATCCATCTGTCCATCTCGCGCTCCATCCTTCCCTCACTCGTGAACAAGACCCCGAGATATTTAAACTCCTCCACTTGAGGCAGGACCTGACTCCCGACCCGGAGAGGGCAATCCACCCTATTCCGGCTGAGGACCATGGTCTCAGATTTGGAGCTGCTGATTCAAAATCGTTTGCTTTTCCACAAACAGCAGTAAATATCATGTAAACATGGAAGTGTAGAGCGTGACGATGTGAACATGATAAAATGTTAAAGTCCAGCGATACTCCTCAGAGCAGGAAGCTGCACTAACGGGCTTTTCTGCAGCTGCAGGGTTGAACTGAATGTTTCTGTCGCCCTGTTTTAATCACTTTTTGTCTATTTTTCTCATGTTTATTTTATCTAAGTCATAGTAAACAAACAGGTAAGTGTATTAGCAGAGAAGTGGCAACAAGCTGGTTTTTTTAGTCTCGTGTGGAATGAAAAAGTGACTTTGGTCTCATTGAACGAACCTCTACCTCCCAGAGGACACAAGAATCTTTCCATTACTCAGTTTAAAATTAACTTTGAGATTTACTTCGTAAGAAAATCTTTGCTGTAAATCTGTTGGACTCAAAGTGCTCCGAACGAACCACCTAAAAATCCTTTTTGTTACAGAGAATGTGGGTACGACTTACATTCTATGATCCTGTTTACCACCTGGTCTGGTCCGGTCTACCACCTGGTCTGGTCCGGTCTACCACCTGGTCCGGTCCGGTCTACCACCTGGTCTGGTCCGGTCTACCACCTGGTCCGGTCCTGTTTACCACCTGGTCTGGTCCGGTCTACCACCTGGTCCGGTCCGGTCTACCACCTGGTCTGGTCCGGTCTACCACCTGGTCCGGTCCGGTCTACCACCTGGTCTGGTCCGGTCTACCACCTGGTCCGGTCCGGTCTACCACCTGGTCTGGTCCGGTCTACCACCTGGTCCGGTCCTGTTTACCACCTGGTCTGGTCCGGTCTACCACCTGGTCCGGTCCGGTCTACCACCTGGTCTGGTCCGGTCCTGTTTACCACCTGGTCTGGTCCTGTTTACCACCTGGTCTGGTCCGGTCTACCACCTGGTCCGGTCCGGTCTACCACCTGGTCTGGTCCGGTCTACCACCTGGTCTGGTCCGGTCTACCACCTGGTCCGGTCCGGTCTACCACCTGGTCCGGTCCGGTCTACCACCTGGTCCGGTCCTGTTTACCACCTGGTCTGGTCCGGTCTACCACCTGGTCCGGTCCGGTCTACCACCTGGTCCGGTCCGGTCTACCACCTGGTCCGGTCCGGTCTACCACCTGGTCTGGTCCGGTCTACCACCTGGTCCGGTCCTGTTTACCACCTGGTCTGGTCCGGTCTACCACCTGGTCTGGTCCTGTTTACCACCTGGTCTGGTCCGGTCTACCACCTGGTCCGGTCCTGTTTACCACCTGGTCTGGTCCGGTCTACCACCTGGTCCGGTCCTGTTTACCACCTGGTCTGGTCCGGTCTACCACCTGGTCCGGTCCTGTTTACCACCTGGTCTGGTCCGGTCTACCACCTGGTCCGGTCCTGTTTACCACCTGGTCTGGTCCGGTCTACCACCTGGTCCGGTCCGGTCTACCACCTGGTCTGGTCCGGTCTACCACCTGGTCCGGTCCTGTTTACCACCTGGTCTGGTCCGGTCTACCACCTGGTCCAGTCCTGTTTACCACCTGGTCTGGTCCGGTCTACCACCTGGTCTGGTCCTGTTTACCACCTGGTCTGGTCCGGTCTACCACCTGGTCTGGTCCGGTCTACCACCTGGTCTGGTCCGGTCCGGTCTACCACCTGGTCCGGTCCTGTTTACCACCTGGTCCGGTCCTGTTTACCACCTGGTCCGGTCCGGTCTACCACCTGGTCCGGTCCTGTTTACCACCTGGTCTGGTCCGGTCTACCACCTGGTCCGGTCCTGTTTACCACCTGGTCCGGTCCTGTTTACCACCTGGTCTGGTCCGGTCTACCACCTGGTCTGGTCCGGTCTACCACCTGGTCCGGTCCTGTTTACCACCTGGTCTGGTCCGGTCTACCACCTGGTCTGGTCCGGTCTACCACCTGGTCTGGTCCGGTCTACCACCTGGTCCGGTCCGGTCTACCACCTGGTCCGGTCCTGTTTACCACCTGGTCTGGTCCGGTCTACCACCTGGTCCGGTCCGGTCTACCACCTGGTCTGGTCCGGTCTACCACCTGGTCCGGTCCTGTTTACCACCTGGTCTGGTCCGGTCTACCACCTGGTCCGGTCCGGTCTACCACCTGGTCTGGTCCGGTCCTGTTTACCACCTGGTCTGGTCCTGTTTACCACCTGGTCTGGTCCGGTCTACCACCTGGTCCGGTCCGGTCTACCACCTGGTCTGGTCCGGTCTACCACCTGGTCCGGTCCTGTTTACCACCTGGTCTGGTCCGGTCTACCACCTGGTCCGGTCCGGTCTACCACCTGGTCTGGTCCGGTCCTGTTTACCACCTGGTCTGGTCCTGTTTACCACCTGGTCTGGTCCGGTCTACCACCTGGTCCGGTCCTGTTTACCACCTGGTCTGGTCCGGTCTACCACCTGGTCTGGTCCGGTCTACCACCTGGTCTGGTCCGGTCTACCACCTGGTCCGGTCCGGTCTACCACCTGGTCCGGTCCTGTTTACCACCTGGTCTGGTCCGGTCTACCACCTGGTCCGGTCCGGTCTACCACCTGGTCCGGTCCTGTTTACCACCTGGTCTGGTCCGGTCTACCACCTGGTCTGGTCCTGTTTACCACCTGGTCTGGTCCGGTCTACCACCTGGTCCGGTCCTGTTTACCACCTGGTCTGGTCCGGTCTACCACCTGGTCCGGTCCTGTTTACCACCTGGTCTGGTCCGGTCTACCACCTGGTCCGGTCCTGTTTACCACCTGGTCTGGTCCGGTCTACCACCTGGTCCGGTCCTGTTTACCACCTGGTCTGGTCCGGTCTACCACCTGGTCCGGTCCGGTCTACCACCTGGTCTGGTCCGGTCTACCACCTGGTCCGGTCCTGTTTACCACCTGGTCTGGTCCGGTCTACCACCTGGTCCAGTCCTGTTTACCACCTGGTCTGGTCCGGTCTACCACCTGGTCTGGTCCTGTTTACCACCTGGTCTGGTCCGGTCTACCACCTGGTCTGGTCCGGTCTACCACCTGGTCTGGTCCGGTCCGGTCTACCACCTGGTCCGGTCCTGTTTACCACCTGGTCCGGTCCTGTTTACCACCTGGTCCGGTCCGGTCTACCACCTGGTCCGGTCCTGTTTACCACCTGGTCTGGTCCGGTCTACCACCTGGTCCGGTCCTGTTTACCACCTGGTCCGGTCCTGTTTACCACCTGGTCTGGTCCGGTCTACCACCTGGTCTGGTCCGGTCTACCACCTGGTCTGGTCCGGTCTACCACCTGGTCCGGTCCTGTTTACCACCTGGTCCGGTCCGGTCTACCACCTGGTCCGGTCCGGTCTACCACCTGGTCCGGTCCTGTTTACCACCTGGTCTGGTCCGGTCTACCACCTGGTCCGGTCCTGTTTACCACCTGGTCTGGTCCGGTCTACCACCTGGTCCGGTCCTGTTTACCACCTGGTCTGGTCCGGTCTACCACCTGGTCCGGTCCTGTTTACCACCTGGTCTGGTCCGGTCTACCACCTGGTCCGGTCCTGTTTACCACCTGGTCTGGTCCGGTCTACCACCTGGTCCGGTCCGGTCTACCACCTGGTCTGGTCCGGTCTACCACCTGGTCCGGTCCTGTTTACCACCTGGTCTGGTCCGGTCTACCACCTGGTCCAGTCCTGTTTACCACCTGGTCTGGTCCGGTCTACCACCTGGTCTGGTCCTGTTTACCACCTGGTCTGGTCCGGTCTACCACCTGGTCTGGTCCGGTCTACCACCTGGTCTGGTCCGGTCCGGTCTACCACCTGGTCCGGTCCTGTTTACCACCTGGTCCGGTCCTGTTTACCACCTGGTCCGGTCCGGTCTACCACCTGGTCCGGTCCTGTTTACCACCTGGTCTGGTCCTGTTTACCACCTGGTCTGGTCCGGTCTACCACCTGGTCCGGTCCTGTTTACCACCTGGTCTGGTCCGGTCTACCACCTGGTCTGGTCCGGTCTACCACCTGGTCTGGTCCGGTCTACCACCTGGTCCGGTCCTGTTTACCACCTGGTCCGGTCCGGTCTACCACCTGGTCCGGTCCGGTCTACCACCTGGTCCGGTCCGGTCTACCACCTGGTCTGGTCCGGTCCGGTCTACCACCTGGTCCGGTCCTGTTTACCACCTGGTCTGGTCCGGTCTACCACCTGGTCTGGTCCGGTCTACCACCTGGTCCGGTCCTGTTTACCACCTGGTCCGGTCCGGTCTACCACCTGGTCCGGTCCGGTCTACCACCTGGTCCGGTCCTGTTTACCACCTGGTCCGGTCCGGTCTACCACCTGGTCCGGTCCTGTTTACCACCTGGTCCGGTCCGGTCTACCACCTGGTCCGGTCCTGTTTACCACCTGGTCCGGTCCGGTCTACCACCTGGTCCGGTCCGGTCTACCACCTGGTCTGGTCCGGTCCGGTCTACCACCTGGTCCGGTCCTGTTTACCACCTGGTCTGGTCCGGTCTACCACCTGGTCCGGTCCTGTTTACCACCTGGTCCGGTCCTGTTTACCACCTGGTCTGGTCCGGTCCTGTTTACCACCTGGTCTGGTCCGGTCCTGTTTACCACCTGGTCTGGTCCTGTTTACCACCTGGTCTGGTCCGGTCTACCACCTGGTCCGGTCCTGTTTACCACCTGGTCTGGTCCGGTCTACCACCTGGTCCGGTCCTGTTTACCACCTGGTCCGGTCCGGTCTACCACCTGGTCCGGTCCGGTCTACCACCTGGTCCGGTCCTGTTTACCACCTGGTCCGGTCCGGTCTACCACCTGGTCCGGTCCTGTTTACCACCTGGTCTGGTCCGGTCCTGTTTACCACCTGGTCCGGTCCTGTTTACCACCTGGTCTGGTCCGGTCTACCACCTGGTCCGGTCCTGTTTACCACCTGGTCTGGTCCGGTCTACCACCTGGTCCGGTCCTGTTTACCACCTGGTCTGGTCCGGTCCTGTTTACCACCTGGTCTGGTCCGGTCTACCACCTGGTCCGGTCCTGTTTACCACCTGGTCTGGTCCGGTCCTGTTTACCACCTGGTCTGGTCCGGTCTACCACCTGGTCCGGTCCTGTTTACCACCTGGTCCGGTCCGGTCTACCACCTGGTCCGGTCCTGTTTACCACCTGGTCCGGTCCGGTCTACCACCTGGTCCGGTCCTGTTTACCACCTGGTCTGGTCCGGTCCTGTTTACCACCTGGTCTGGTCCGGTCTACCACCTGGTCCGGTCCTGTTTACCACCTGGTCCGGTCCGGTCTACCACCTGGTCCGGTCCTGTTTACCACCTGGTCTGGTCCGGTCCTGTTTACCACCTGGTCTGGTCCGGTCTACCACCTGGTCCGGTCCTGTTTACCACCTGGTCTGGTCCGGTCCTGTTTACCACCTGGTCTGGTCCGGTCTACCACCTGGTCCGGTCCTGTTTACCACCTGGTCCGGTCCGGTCTACCACCTGGTCCGGTCCGGTCTACCACCTGGTCCGGTCCTGTTTACCACCTGGTCTGGTCCGGTCTACCACCTGGTCCGGTCCTGTTTACCACCTGGTCCGGTCCGGTCTACCACCTGGTCCGGTCCGGTCTACCACCTGGTCCGGTCCGGTCTACCACCTGGTCCGGTCCGGTCTACCACCTGGTCCGGTCCTGTTTACCACCTGGTCTGGTCCGGTCTACCACCTGGTCCGGTCCTGTTTACCACCTGGTCTGGTCCGGTCTACCACCTGGTCCGGTCCTGTTTACCACCTGGTCTGGTCCGGTCCTGTTTACCACCTGGTCTGGTCCGGTCTACCACCTGGTCCGGTCCTGTTTACCACCTGGTCTGGTCCGGTCTACCACCTGGTCCGGTCCTGTTTACCACCTGGTCCGGTCCGGTCTACCACCTGGTCCGGTCCGGTCTACCACCTGGTCCGGTCCTGTTTACCACCTGGTCTGGTCCTGTTTACCACCTGGTCCGGTCCGGTCTACCACCTGGTCTGGTCCGGTCTACGACATCACAGATCCGCTGTTTCAGGAAAATCACATCGTTTGGAAGAAAAAACATTTATTCAAAGTAAAATGAAAGTAAAACATTTTTTTACAAATCTAGAGTTTTGTTTCATTTTAGAAAAAGTTCCAACATTTCTGAAAGTAAAACTGATCTAAACACCAGTTAAAACCAGTTAAAAGCAGAAATCAGCAGCTCAAACTGAAGCTGGCTCCCCGGGTTCATGAGGTGTTCAGGAACGTCATCCCCCTCCGTCAGATGAGGCCCCGCCCCTGATGTTCCTTCTTCTGAGCCAATTGGGGTTTCTTAGATCTGTTGCTCCTCTCCTTGGTTCGGTATCGGGTTCTCACCGTCAGCTGGTCCTCCAGCTGCTCCTCCAGCTGCAGCTCCTCCTGCACTCGCTCCTCCACCTGGTCATCAGGAGTCAGGTCTTCTGGACCCTGGCGGGGTCTCTGCTGCTTCTCTGAAGCCACCGGCGGCGATTTGTGGGTCTGGAATTGATGGACAATTGAGAGCATAGCCTGGTGGACCGGCTGGTGGACCTGCTGGTGGACCGGCTGGTGGACCTGCTGGTGGACCGGCTGGTGGACCTGCTGGTGGACCTGCTGGTGGACCTGCTGGTGGACCGGCTGGTGGACCTGCTGGTGGACCGGCTGGTGGACCTGCTGGTGGACCGGCTGGTGGACCTGCTGGTGGACCGGCTGGTGGACCGGCTGGTGGACCGGCTGGTGGACCGGCTGGTGGACCTGCTGGTGGACCGGCTGGTGGACCTGCTGGTGGACCTGCTGGTGGACCGGCTGGTGGACCTGCTGGTGGACCGGCTGGTGGACCGGCTGGTGGACCGGCTGGTGGACCTGCTGGTGGACCGGCTGGTGGACCTGCTGGTGGACCAGGGCACCCTGATACAAACTGAACAGACCCTGATTGGTCCCTGATGGAAAACCTGACATTTGTACAAGGAGACGTCGTTCCTCTCCGGACTCACCGAGCGATGTCCGGCTCGGGGAGCGGGAAACCCAGCAGCTGGTTCAGGTACATGCTGTCCCTCAGGCAGCCCTGCCATTGGTTGATCGCATGAGCCACGCCCACATCCAGCTCCTGGTTGTCGTGGAGATTTTCTGCACATAAGCATCGCGTTTCGTTACGTTACTGACCTCACAGGAAAACTTGAGACCCGGTCCGGTCTATAACCTGGTCCGATCTGTCTGTGATGAGACCTGCCAGGTTGACAACCTGAACCGTTCTGGTTTATGACCCGGTTCTGTACACTACCTGGTTGCGGTGTTTACCTGGTCTGGGCCTTGGCAGGTCCCCGGAGCTCATGCCCAGCAGCAGGGCCGCCAGCAGGTCCGGGTCTGGAGGAGGCTGAGCGGTCCGGAGCCAGTAGCAGGTGACGGCCAGCGGGAGCTTCAGCTGAGGAGGCAGGAGGCTCAGGGAGTCCTCCTTCACCCCCAGAACCTCCAGTAAGACCTGGAGACGCTGGGAGACGTCCACCTGGACCAACAGGAGGAAACATCTGGTTTAGTCCAGAGTCTGCAGAGTCGGTCTGTGATGGTTCAGGACCAGATCTTCACCTCATTCAGAGAGCTGAGTCTGAGCCTGCGGGTGATCCTGGTGAAGCAGGGTCTGACGGGGACGAAGTCCACCTGGAGACCATCTCTGTCTCGCTCCTGCACCTGAAGCGACATCCCGCCTCCCAGTAGGAGGCCGTACATCACCTGGCGGAGCGGTCTGGAGGTCTGGTTGAAGCTGGGCTGGTCTTTGTGCTCCACCGCCGGGCTCAGGTTCATCCTCTGCAGCTGCAGGACGTCCAGGATGTTCCCGTTGAGACGGGCCTGGGTCAGAGGCAGCAGAGTCCAGTCTGGGACCAGACCCTGCGGGACACAACCCACTCAGGACCAGAACCACAACCAGAAGAGCTTCCTGGAACGACTTTCTCACCTGAGCTGGGAACGGTGGCGCCACCCCGTGGAGGAAGAACGTCTTCAGACTGCTGGGAGGAAGACGATACTCTTCCTCGCCCTGCAGGAGCTGCTGCCGGACCTTGGTCCTGCCCTTCCTGCTCAGCGGACCCATCAGGTCGAGCGCCGCCTCCACCGCCTCCTCGCGCTGCTGGAAGTTCTGGATCCAGTGGAGCAGCCCGCCCAGGCGTTTTGGTGCCTCTTCGCCCGGCGGGACGAACTGAGTCCAGTTGATATTCCTCAGCTTCATGTAGTCATTCCCGGCCAAGGCGGCAAAGGTGGGCAGGAGCCGCTGCTCGATCCCCAGAAAGGCGCAGAACCCAGAGGCGTAGTACCTCTTACAGGGGATGTGGTTCTTGGACCCGGTCCTGCACACGTCCCTCCAGCGGAACTGAGAAATGGTCAGGAACCCGGCCGGCAGGTCAAAGATGTAGAAGTCGCTGTCATTGGACAGAACCGGACAGTTCCATTCGTTTGCCAGTGCTGCTATCTCCTGGTCTGCCTCCATGAAGCACTGGGCCACCGGAACCTCCAGCCGGGCCAAAGTCTGTCTGAAGACGTGCCAGGCCAGCAGAGGTAGGATTCCTTCCTGTATGCCGGTCACCGCCGCTTGGTGGGCTCTCCGGATCCGGTCCTTAGCCCGCTTTGTCACCGTTTCCAGCTTCTTGTCCGAGTGGTCTGACCCACCGTCCAGAACCACGTATGGAACGATACTGCAGGTCCTCAGGGCCCTGATGAAGGTCTCTGTCAGTTCCTCGAAGGCAGCGTACTCCCCACCGCGGTTCTGGTCCAGACCTGACACAAAGAGATCGTGTGGACTGAACCGGTCTACCAGGACCAGAAGAACTTGACTGTTGTGGAGTTTTTATAATCAGACCTTTGTTTCGTCAAACTGACTCAGCAGCACCACCTGCTGGCAGAGAGCCGTCACTGCACGAGCTGCAGGGATGCGGCTGCAACACCGGGTGGTGCTGCTGAGTCAGTTCCCCGCAGCACACGCCTCCACGGCAACAACAGCTACAGTAACAACAACAACAGTAACAACAACAACAACAGCTACAGTAACAACAACAACAGTAACAACAACAATCACAACTACAGTAACAACAA
Organism: Telmatherina bonti; assembly: GCF_933228915.1. Classification (NCBI taxonomy): domain Eukaryota; kingdom Metazoa; phylum Chordata; class Actinopteri; order Atheriniformes; family Telmatherinidae; genus Telmatherina; species Telmatherina bonti. The sequence goes on along the minus strand of NC_136623.1, from coordinate 4,164,767 downwards.
CAGTAACAACAACAACAGTAACAACAACAACAACCACAACAGCTACAGTAACAACAACAACAACAACAACTACAGTAACAACAACAACAACCACAACAGCTACAGTAACAACAACAACAGTAACACCAACAATCACAACTACAGTAACAACAACAGTAACAACAACAACAACCACAACAACTACAGTAACAACAACAACAACAACAACTACAGTAACAACAACAACAACCACAACAGCTACAGTAACAACAACAACAGTAACAACAACAACAGCTACAGTAACAACAACAACAGCTACAGTAACAACAACAGTAACAACAACAACAGTAACAACAACAACAGCTACAGTAACAACAACAGTAACAACAACAACAGTAACAACAACAACAGCTACAGTAACAACAACAACAGTAACAACAACAACAGCTACAGTAACAACAACAACAGCTACAGTAACAACAACAGTAACAACAACAACAGTAACAACAACAACAGCTACAGTAACAGCTACAGTAACAACAACAACAGCTACAGTAACAACAACAACAGCTACAGTAACAACAACAGTAACAACAACAACAGTAACAACAACAATCACAACTACAGTAACAACAACAACAGTAACAACAACAACAGTAACAACAACAATAACAACAGTAACAGCTACAGTAAAAACAACAGCTACAGTAACAACAACAGTAACAACAACAATCACAACTACAGTAACAACAACAACAGTAACAACAACAACAATAACAACAGTAACAGCTACAGTAACAACAACAACAGCTACAGTAACAACAACAACAGTAACAACAACAACAGTAACAACAACAACAATAACAACAGTAACAGCTACAGTAACAACAACAGCTGCAGTAACAACAACAACAACAACAGTAACAACAACAACAGCTACAGTAACAACAACAACAGCTGCAGTAACAACAACAACAACAACAGTAACAACAACAACAACAACAGCTACAGTAACAACAACAACAGCTGCAGTAACAACAACAACAACAGCTACAGTAACAACAACAACAACAGCTGCAGTAACAACAACAACAACAACAACAGCTACAGTAACAACAACAGTAACAACAACAGCTGCAGTAACAACAACAACAGCTACAGTAACAACAACAACAGTAACAACAACAATCACAACTACAGTTACAACAACAGTAACAACAACAACTACAGTAACAACAACAACAGTAACAACAACAACAACAGTAACAACAACAACAACTACTACAGTAACAACAACAACAGTAACAACAACAACAACAACAGTAACAACAACAACTACAGTAACAACAACAACAGTAACAACAACAACAACAACAGCTACAGTAACAACAACAGTAACAACAACAGCTGCAGTAACAACAACAACAACAACAGTAACAACAACAACAACAGCTACAGTAACAACAGTAACAACAACAGCTACAGTAACAACAACAACAACAGTAACAACAACAACAACAACAACAACAACTACAGTAACAACAACAACAGTAACAACAACAGCTGCAGTAACAACAACAACAACAACTACAGTAACAACAACAACAGTAACAACAACAGCTGCAGTAACAACAACAACAACAGCTACAGTAACAACAACAGTAACAACAACAGCTACAGTAACAACAACAGCTGCAGTAACAACAACAACAACAACAACAGTAACAACAACAACAACAACAACTACAGTAACAACAACAACAGTAACAACAACAACAACAGCTACAGTAACAACAACAGTAACAACAACAGCTGCAGTAACAACAACAACAACAACAGTAACAACAACAACAACAACAGCTACAGTAACAACAGTAACAACTACAGCTACAGTAACAACAACAACAACTACAGTAACAACAACAACAACAACAACTACAGTAACAACAACAACAGTAACAACAACAGCTGCAGTAACAACAACAACAACAACAACAACCACAGTAACAACAACAACAACTACAGTAACAACAACAACTACAGTAACAACAACAGTAACAACAACAGCTGCAGTAACAACAACAACAGTAACAACAACAACAGCTACAGTAACAACAGTAACAACAACAGCTACAGTAACAACAACAACAACAACAACTACAGTAACAACAACAACAGTAACAACAACAACAGCTACAGTAACAACAACAACAACAACAACAACAGTAACAACAACAACAACAACAGCTACAGTAACAACAACAGTAACAACAACAGCTGCAGTAACAACAACAACAACAGTAACAACAACAACAACAACAGCTACAGTAACAACAACAACAACAGCTACAGTAACAACAACAACAATAATCCATCAGTAAATTAATGCAAATAAAAATAAAACTTCAATAATAAAATAGTTCAAAAGGTTAAAAAGGATCAAATCTGTGAGTTTTAAATTTACATCAATTAAAAGTCAAAATAAATTAACAGTGTTTGGAAGATATGTGCGTGCGTGCGTGCGTGCATGTGTGTGTAATAAGTAAATTTAACAGAACTATATAAATGAAATATAAAGGTGTAACTGAGAGAAAATATTGATTGTTTTCTGTAAATGAGGTTTAAAAAGATCAACATGATGAATGATCAGATAAACTTCTACCTTCTGACGTCGTTTAAACACAACATTTAGATGTTTAAAATAAAACAAACTGTAAAGTATTGTTTAACAGCACAACTTGATATGAACGTATAAAGTACACTACTGTCCGCACCACATGACCACTGCAGTCCAATCACGGCTGTCTTATGGGGCCAGTTTTCCAAATCTGGGAGAAAATCAGGCCTTTTTCTCTCTCTTTATCTTAATTACATTTAATCCGTCGTTTGGGATAATGATACATGAATATTTGTCTTTAAAAATAAATGGATGCTGTCTTTATTAAGTGACATTATCCATATAGTATATGATCAATATTGGAATTCAGAACCTGAATCCAAGCTGAAAGCATAAATATTTGTCTTTTACTTGGGCAAAATGAGCAGATCCAAAATAATATCCCAGTTTGGGTTCAAGCATTGAACTACAGCCGTGATTGGACTGCAGTGGTCATGTGGTGCGGACAGTAGTGTACTTTATACGTTTATATCAAGTTGTGCTGTTAAACAATACTTTACAGTTTGTTTTATTTTAAACATCTAACAACGCAGCCGATACCGAAGAGCTTAAAAGCTTTACAGTCATAATCAGCGAGACACGATGCATTTTACTCAGACTTCAACGTGTTTAATGCTCCTCGTGGGTTTTTTGTTCTTACTTTCTCCCCTTCCTATTGGCTGCACTGGGTGTCAGTCATTTCCTTCCCGCTAAAGCTGTATTTTTATGGATGTTTAAGCTATAGTATCTTTATTTCAGGCACATATTTTCTGTTTCACATCACAGATCATTTCGTTACTTAATAAATACTAGTTCGGCTGTCACTTACATTTGAAATATGAAGAAAATGCGTCATAATATGAACCTATTTCTAATGAAATTGTGGAAGATTGACCAGGCCACATCCACTTAATGTTATAATTGTTCATATATCTCAAATAAGCCATCATATTTGGCTTTATCAATACATATCATTTATACGTTGGAGACCCACTAGTTCGGCTTTATTAGGTATTTGATTCATGAAGCATATAGGTGTTTTCCAAACCCTAGCTTAAGAGTGGGTGTGAAACTTAGAAAAACTACAGTCATGGCATTTATTTGCTGTGCACAGGCGCACTGGTAGCTAGAAATACGTAGCAAATCCTACGTAACTTTGAGCATAGTTTTTCGTAGATATTATACGAAGCAGTAATGAGAATACGTTGACGCTGGATGGGACTCTTTGAGGGAGATCCTGACCTACGAGCCCCCAGAAAAACACCTGGCCAGACTCCGTTCACATCCACGTGACCCCACTCCACATCACCATGACAACCACGTCACACCAACCACAAAGCGGTTCTGTTCCATGGTCTAACCTACTGTCCAGAGGTCTGGGGTAAAACTTGTCCAAGTTCTCTGCAGACAGCAGTCTGAGTTCTCCAGAAAGCCGGTTCCCCTGAATACACATCCACTTTTTTATTTGGTCTAAAATACTGAAATTCCATTTTAACACAGAAGTATTTTTATATAAAAACTCACTGCCTGCAAGCGATGTTTCTGAAAAGAAGTGTGTGTGTGGGGGGGGGGGGGGGGGGGGGGGGGGGGACTTTAGACACAGGTCAGAATTTAAAATAAGACGAAATGGAAAAACTAAAACTGGATTTATTTTAACAGTTAAAGGAGTTCGACGCTGGAACGGACTGAATGTGGAGATGAAGCCATGTCCAAACAGAAGGTCTGGGGGGGGGGGGGGACATGCAGGGTCTGGTGTCTGAATATGTGATTCTGGACTAGTTAGTGAGGTTTTATGATGATTGTATGATATGTGACACTGACAATCAGAAAAAGGAGGATTTAAGAACTTCTTCCTTCTTTCCAAACACAGATCGTTCCTGTTTATTATTATTTATGTCACGTGTTACCTCTGCATGTTGTTTAATATTCATGTTGGAGTTTTAATCTAATTACTGCTCGAAATAAACAAATAAATAAACAAACCACCCCCCTTGTGATGAGTCCCGTCTGAACCACCTCCAGGTGTGACGCTGGACTCACCTGAGCTGACGTACAGCAGGTGGACCAGGTTGGACCCATCCACCACCAGCCGGCTCTCCCGGAACTGGATGTCCCGGGAAATCCTCCCGTGGGTCTCCACGAAAGAAGCCAGACCTTGAACCCCCATCTCCGCTGTGGTGTCGCGCGCATCTGCTGCTGTTTCTGTTTCCCTAAGTTTCACTTTTCTGACGTCACGCGGCGTTTTGCAGCGCAGGAGCGCGCGCTGAATGTGGCTCGGCATGGTCCTGCTGAAATCTGCAAGGTCCTCCCTGAAACAGTCTGGATGGGAACAGATGTAAAACTTCCAGATGTGGAAGATGCTCGCGCCATCAGCGCTGATGGGAAGTTCGGCTCTTTACAAAGATCCGACCTTTTGGACTCGGTTCCCTGAGAAGAGTTGGGTTTGTCAGCTCCAGAATAGTTCTTCATTTGATTTCAGTCAGAGCTTCTGACTGTTGGAGTCTAAATGAGCAGTTGTGATGGTTTATTTCTTCTGCTTTTTAATAAAAGCCTAATTTTGGTGAATTTTTCTTTAGAAACTCTGAAATAAACTATTAAATCATGAAATGAACTTCGGAACACAGAACCACCAAAACAATCAAGTCAATCAAATCTGAACCCATTCTCAATTAGATCATTTCACCATTTTTCTGGACACATTTGTAACATAAATCCGACTTCCAGCTCCTTTAAGTAAATTCTCATTTATATCTCGGTTTGGTCTCCAACCACAGACTGTTAATAAAATACTACAGTTCCCCATAACAAATAATAATACTCCCCCCACAGTTGTCATGAAGGTACCCCTGACCTAATAAACCTAAAATGTTTTGTACCAGGCTGTAAACATGTTTATTTCTGCTGTAAACATGTTTATTTCTGCTGTAAACATGTTTATTCCAGCTGTAAACATGTTTCTGCTTGTTGTAAACATGTTTATTTCTGCTGTAAACATGTTTATTTCTGCTGTAAACATGTTTATTCCAGCTGTAAACATGTTTCTGCTTGTTGTAAACATGTTTATTTCTGCTGTAAACATGTTTATTTCTGCTGTAAACATGTTTATTCCAGCTGTAAACATGTTTCTGCTTGTTGTAAACATGTTTATTTCTGCTGTAAACATGTTTATTCCAGCTGTAAACATGTTTCTGCTTGTTGTAAACATGTTTATTTCTGCTGTAAACATGTTTATTCCTGCTGTTAAAAGTCCGTGCTCTGACAGAGACTGCATCACCCTTAGTGCACCGGAGCTTCTTGTAGTTCTACTGTGTCGCCACATAAGTTTGTCTTGTGACGCGGCAGCACACCTGCAGCATATTAAGTGGCTAGTGCCATCTGTGTTGCATCCTGTGTTAGTGTGGGTGTGAGAGTTCCGTGTGCGTTCTTTCTATATAACCACACATACATTTACCCATATACACCCCCATACACATATATGGATATGCCGGCCATTAACAACTTGTTGTATGCTTGTACCTCCTTGCTGAACCTTCAGTAAACTGATCTGCACTGCACTGATGGAGTTTGCCTGTTCCTTCTGACCGAGGACGATTCAGTTGACGCCCTGTGGAATATCTGCTGTGACATATACATCCCTTTAACAAGTGGTCCTTCGAGCCGGAAGTGTATTGGCTGAGTCAACAAGATCGCGACTTCACAAGATGAAACTTCTCAGGAGAAGAGCCTGAAACATACTTCTCGTCCACGCAGGAGCCGGAAGCTTCCGGGACATCTGGTGGAGTATGAGCACAGCTTACCTGATCCAGAGGAGTCATCATACAGTAGCAGCTCAGAGGAATCTAGGAAGGAGGAGCGAGGATGGACAAAGATGGAAGCTGTCTGGACGAGAGTACTGGAAACAATGAATGAGATGCATATCGCTATGAGAGAGACCAGTGGTGCACTTGCCAAGCGTGTGGAGCAACTGGAGCGGTCATGTAAATCCTGTAGCCCTCTCCCTCCACATGGTGAAGCTCCAGCTCAAGATAGAGCTGCATCCCTTCCTGCTCTTCTGCAAATTTCCCAGTCACGCAATTTGAGCATGAGTAACAGCCGCACCATTGATCAACTAAACTTCTCAGCACCAACAGTAAGGAAGGAGACTAGAACACCTACTAAGTTGCCAGTAGAACCTGCTGTATTACCACAAAGTGAACTTCCCAGACCCCAATCAGCACCACAGCTAGAACACCCTCCTTTGAGTACCATTATACAGACTGTGTCTTCACCTAGTGTTCAAGGTGTTTCATTGTCTCCAGCACTGCAGTCAGGTGTTCTTCGAGCACCACAGTCTGGATTTCAGCAACTACCTGTGTCACAGCCTGTATGCCAGCCCAATGTAAATACTGTGTTACAGCTGGAAGGTTAGCCTATACCTCAGCCTGCTCTGCAGGGTTTCCAGCCAGCAGTGCCGCCTGCTCCACCCCCTCAAGTGAGTCACATTGTACAACCTGTGATACCACATGCCTCACAAGTGGCTCACTCAGTGCGGTTTGGGAGGCTCGAACCATCTCAGGATGAGCTTATATTCCGTCAGAGGTACCAACACCCATCGCACTCAAGTAGCGCCAACCAGGTACCGTCTGCACAGGCTCATAATCACGCTACAACCTCAGCAGGATTACACTATCAGCCACCACAGGGAACACCGGCAAGGCAGAGCTATAGTCAACATTATGTTGTCCCACCTGATGCCCCTGCTAGCTACCATTCTGCCAACTATCCATCGGCCTATCTACCTCAGTCTGCAGCCACACCTCTTGCAGCGGGAATTGCCCAGCCAAACCTGATGGAGATGATGGTGGCATCTTCATATGACATCCTGAAGCCCAGGCTGGTGACCTTCAAATCAGGGAGAGAGAGTGACTTTGCTTTATTGAAGAAAGGATTGGACAGTCTACTCGGGCCACATGCGCATCTCACCGAGGAGTATAAATAGCACATCCTGCTGGATCATTTGGAACATCCCTGTGCTTTACAAGTGGCCAGGCACTACATTCATGACCGCACTCCCTACACCAGTGCAATGCAAGCTTTGGGGCAGAGATATGGGCAGCCCAGGCAGTTAATCCAGAGTGAACTAAGTTCAATATTAAACTGCTCCCCTATTAAACCAGGTGACCCCCAAGCATTTGAAGATTTCTCCCTAGCAGTATCTAGCCTTGTGGGTCTCCTCAGTACCATGGATGAGGTAGCGGCTATTGAGCTCCAGTGTGGTTCACATGTAGATAAGTTACTTACAAAGCTCCCTTCTAACTATAGGGACAGTTTCATTGAGTACTGCATCAGACGTGGTGTCATTCGCAGTGGCAGCAGCCGCACCTACAACATGTTCGACCTCTCTGAGTGGCTTGAGCGCAGGTCCCAGGTGTTGCAGCTGTCAAGGCAAGCCACTCAGTCATTACCCTCAGACCGACCGCAATCAGGAAGAGGAAATCTCAGATCTTCTGCAGGATCCAAGACACAGAGTAAGTTTACCTCCATCTATTATGGCTCAGATCCTACAAAATTACATCCTAAGATTGATGCTAGAGCACCAATGACCGGTACTCCTCCCTCTTCTAAGAAGAAACAGAAGTTTAAGCCATATTGTCCACACTGTGAAGAGACAGAGCACTATCTCAGTGGCTGTGTAGATTTAAAAAAGCTAGACCTTAAAGCTGTGGCCACCTGGTTAAAGGAGAAATCTAAATGCTGGCATTGTGGTCGTAAACACACTCCTGAGCAGTGCACACTCAAAAAGCCATGCAGCACCTGTGGAGAACAGCATTTATTGGTGCTCCATGACCTGGCTGAAGCTAAAACTCAGGACCCTAACATCTTAACAGTGAGCACCAGTAAGTATTTTTAGATCCTCTCAGTCACTCAGGCCGAGTAATGCTCAAAGTCGTACCTATAAAATTACACCACCAAGGCAAGTGTCTGGACACATATGCTCTTCTTGACGATGGCTCAGAAAAAACTATCATTCTCCCAGCAGCGGTCAAATCACTTGGTTTATCACAGGAGGAGGAAACTCTGTCCTTGCGTACTATCCGTCAAGATGTGATCCAGATTAAGGGAGGCTATGTCTCATTTCAGGTGTCCCCTAAAGCCAAACCAAAGATGCGCTACAAAATAACACATGCCTTTACTGCTCAACAGCTCAGCTTAGCTGAACAATCGTGCCCAGTAGAGCTCTTAAAGGAGAAGTATCAACACCTACAGCGAGTGCAGCTCAAGGGATTCAACCGCATACAGCCTCTAGTGTTGATTGGCTCTGACAACGCTCACCTCATAACTCCTGTTCGTCCAGTCCTGCGTAGCCCAGCCCAAGGACCTGTCGCTGTCTGCACCAAACTTGGGTGGGCTATCCAAGGTCCAAGCCACAGTATGCCTATACAGCAGGGGGAGTTGCACTGCCTTAACATATCCTGCCCCTCTCCTGCTGAAGCCCTGCATCAGGACGTACAACGTCTGTGGCAACTAGATGCTCCCCTTCACAGACCTGAGAAGGAGGTCATACGCTCGAAGGAGGACAGAGAGACCATAGCCATGTTAGAAACCAAGACCATCAGAGTCCTTGTGGATGGTATAGAAAGATATGCCACTCCCTTACTCAGGAAGAGAGACTTCCCACAGATGAATGTGTCTCCAGATGTAGTTAAAGGACTTCTGAGGTCAACAGAGTGCAAGTTAGTAAAGAATCCTCATCTGGCGCTCACTTATACAAAGGAAATCAAGAGGTTGGTAGACTCTGGTTATGTTGTGAAGCTAACTCCTGAAGAGATTCCCCGCTCCACTGAGGCCTGGTATGTACCTCATCCCATTGTACATCACAATAACAAGGCTCGGGTTGTCTTTAACTGCTCGTTTGAGTTCCAGGGAACCATCCTCAACCACTACCTCTTGCCAGGACCTCCTTTGGGGCCTACATTGCTGGGTGTCCTTCTCCGCTTCTAGCAGTATCCTGTAGCAGTGAGTGGAGACATAAAGGCTATGTTTCACCAAATCCGCTTACTCCCTGTCGACTGTCCCCTTCTACGGTTCCTATGGAGAGACAGGGAGACAGAGAGGTCCCCAGATGTCTACGAGTGGAGAGTCTTGCCCTTTGGGACGACATGTAGCCCCTGCTGTGCTATTTTCGCCCTTCAAAGCCATGTGAGGAAACATAAAGACACTCACCAAGATATTTATGACTCTGTTCATACAGCTTTCTATGTGGACAACTGCCTGCAGTCCCTCTCCAACCCAGAAGAAGCTAAATTGCTCATTGACCGGATGAGGGAGCTGCTTATACAAGGTGGCTTTGAGGTACGCTAATGGGCAAGTAACATCCCTGAGGTGGTTGCTCATCTACCCAGCACGGCTAAGTCAGACAACTGTGAATTGTGGCTGAACTTCAAAAGTCTTGACTCACAGGAGTCAACACTTGGTCTTACATGGCACTTCCCAACTGATGTCTTGGGATACAAGCACCGGCCCATAGCTTACACAACTGTGATGCTGCGAAATATATACAAGGTACTGGCTAGTCAGTATGACTCCCTGGGTTATATCTGTCCCTACACTACAAGAGCCAAGCTCATTGTGCAAGCCCTGTGGAGTACTGAAAGAGGATGGGACGAGCCCATAGAAGGGAACCTACTCCAGTCCTGGCTTGAGTGGGGGCAAGAATTATCTCACCTCCAGCATATCACCCTTCCTCGCTGCTATACTCCTCCGCACAACTATGACAGTGCTACATACGAGGCTCACATCTTCTGTGACGCCTCGGAAAGGGCCTACGGAGCTGTAGCCTACCTCAGAGTCACAGAGCAGCAGGTGCCCATCTCCACTGCCTTCATCATGGCTCGCTCCCGTGTAGCACCCCGCAAGCAGGTGTCAATACCACGACTGGAGTTGTGTGCTGCCCTCACTGGAGCCCAACTAGCCAAAGTGCTCCAATCTGAACTCTCATTTCCTCTGCACGCTGTCCACCTGTGGACGGATTCTACTACAGTGCTACAGTGGATCCAGTCCAGCTCCTGCAGACACAAAGTTTTTGTGGGAACTCGAATCTGTGAGATTCAGGAGCTGACTTCTCCGCAACAGTGGAAATATGTGAACTCGGAAGATAATCCAGCAGATTACATCACCAGAGGGAAGTCACTTTCAGAGCTTACTGTCTCCAGTTGTTGGTCACATGGACCACACTTCCTAATCCAGACTCCTGAAACCTGGCCAAATTCCCCTATAGTGATTCCAGACTGTAACACCGAAGAACTCAGAAAAGCTGCTTTCTGTGGTCTCCTTACATCCGTATCCCCAGGCCTGCCAGACCCAAACCAGAACACATCTTTAGATGACCTGATTCTGGCAACTCACAAATCCCTTCATGGGGCGGTGGCTCACCCTCTCACTGCTACTGAGTATCTGGAGGCAAAAACGCAGTTGCTTCGTTCTGCTGAGAAGGACAGTTTCCCAGAAGAGGTCCAAGCTCTTCAAAATGGCCACCCTGTTCGCTCTAGTAGCCGTCTCAGTGTTCTTTCCCCAGAGTACGACAGCCCCAGTGGACTGATCAGAGTGGGGGGCCGTCTGCGACAGGCCACAGATGTAGACCCTGACAGCATCCATCCGGTTGTGTTAGCACCTGAGCACCCTTTGACTCAGCTCATCATAAAGTACTATGATGTCCAGCTGCTTCACCCTGGTGCAGAGAGATTATTTGCAGAGGTGCGGCGTACCTATTGGATTCTCAGAGGACGACAGGCCATTAAGAAGCATCATTACCAGTGCGTAGAATGCAGGAGATGGCGTGCCTCACCTTCTACACCAAAGATGGCTGACCTTCCCCCATCTCGGCTGAGACTCTACAAACCACCCTTTTGGTCTACCGGAGTGGACTGTTTTGGACCATACCTGGTCAAGATCAGACGTCGAAGGGAGAAGCGCTGGGGAATCATCTACAAATGCCTCACCACCAGATGTGTTCATTTAGATCTCCTCCGTAGCCTTGATACTGACTCCTTCTTAATGTCGCTACGCAGGTTCATTGCACGCCGTGGGAAACCGTATGAGCTGTGGTCTGATTGAGGCACCAATTTCAGAGGCGGCCATAAAGAACTACAAGGCGCCTTTGAGAACATGGTCACCAAGCTTCAAGAACAGCTAGCAAGTCAGACCATCAACTTCAACTTCAATCCTCCACACTCTCCTCACTTCGGGGGAGCATGGGAAAGGGAAATCAGGTCAGTCAAGTCAGCCTTACAAGTTGTCCTGAAAGACCAAGTTGTGGCAGAGGAAGTCCTCCTAACAGCTCTCATAGAAGTTGAAGGTATCCTCAACTCTAAACCTCTTGGTTACGCCTCCGCTGATGTGGCTGACCTGGATCCAATTACCCCTAACCTGTTGTTGATGGGGCGGCGGGATGCTACATTACCACAGGCAGTGTATGGCCCTCATGAAGCCTTGTCTAATAGGAGATGGAAACATAGTCAAGTCATCAGAGACCACTTCTGGAAACGTTTTGTCCAGGACTACCTCCCAGGGCTCCAGGTGAGACAGAAATGGAGGGAATGTGCTGATAATGCTGCTGTAAGACACATCGTGATGATCGTGGACTCCAACCTTCCCAGAGGACTGTGGCCTGTTGGGACCATCACCAAGAGTTTTCCCAGAGACAGATGGTGTTGTTCGAGCTGCAGAGGTCAAGGTTAAAGACAGTATCTACATCCGTCCTGTAACCAAACTGGTGGAGCTTCCTGAAATGCCTGACCACTCAGATGGGGCTTCTTCAACTTAGCGAACTTTTATATGAATGTATTTGCTTGTCAAATACAGAGGCGGCTGTTAAAAGTCCGTGCTCTGACAGAGACTGCATCACCCTTAGTGCACCGGAGCTTCTTGTAGTTCTACTGTGTCGCCACATAAGTTTGTCTTGTGACGCGGCAGCACACCTGCAGCATATTAAGTGGCTAGTGCCATCTGTGTTGCATCCTGTGTTAGTGTGGGTGTGAGAGTTCCGTGTGCGTTCTTTCTATATAACCACACATACATTTACCCATATACACCCCCATACACATATATGGATATGCCAGCCATTAACAACTTGTTGTATGCTTGTACCTCCTTGCTGAACCTTCAGTAAACTGATCTGCACTGCACTGATGGAGTTTGCCTGTTCCTTCTGACCGAGGATGATTCAGTTGACGCACTGTGGAATATCTGCTGTGACATATACATCCCTTTAACACCTGCTGTAAACATGTTTATTCCTGCTGTAAACATGTTTATTCCTGCTATAAACATGTTTATTCCTGCTGTAAACATGTTTATTCCTGCTATAAACATGTTTATTCCTGCTGTAAACATGTTTATTTCTGCTGTAAACATGTTTATTCCTGCTGTAAACATGTTTATTCCTGCTATAAACATGTTTATTCCTGCTGTAAACATGTTTATTCCTGCTATAAACATGTTTATTCCTGCTGTAAACATGTTTATTCCTGCTGTAAACATGTTTATTCCTGCTGTAAACATGTTTATTCCTGCTATAAACATGTTTATTCCTGCTGTAAACATGTTTATTTCTGCTGTGAAGTTGGTCTTTTTAACATGGGGATTTGCTGTTCTGGAGCCCCGAGTGGATGAAGGGGGAACTGCAGCTTCTGGCTTCACTTCACCGCCAGATGTTTCTGCTTCATGCGACGACGTCTCCATGTTTAAATACAAACTTTCATTCTTCTGGTTTTTTTTTTTAATTGTGAAGCTGGATGCTCCCTCTCCTCTTTAGTCTGCAGGACACGCCGTCCACAGAGAATTCCACATCTTCATCCAGGTTTCAGAAGATTTTAAATGAGCTTTGGTCCAAAGAAGACGGCGTGTTTCTGCATCTTTCCGCTGGGTATTTAACAAGCACAGCCCAATGTCGATGTCAGTGTGTTTTCAGTTCATGACCATTTATTTAGACATACTATACATAAATAAAATAACTGTAATCATAAAGAAACAAAAGTCACCATTTAAATGTCTTCATATGATGGAGCTTTAACCTGCATGTGTGGATTTCAGCCTGAACTGGGTTCACACTGGTTTCTGGAAGCTTCCTGAGTCCATGCACTGGTTTCTGGAAGCTTCCTGAGTGCATGCACTGGTTTCTGGAAGCTTCCTGAGTCCATGCACTGGTTTCTGGAAGCTTCCTGAGTCCATGCACTGGTTTCTGGAAGCTTCCTGAGTCCATGCACTGGTTTCTGGAAGCTTCCTGAGTCCATGCACTGGTTTCTGGAAGCTTCCTGAGTCCATGCACTGGTTTCTGGAAGCTTCCTGAGTCCATGCACTGGTTTCTGGAAGCTTCCTGAGTCCATGCACTGGTTTCTGGAAGCTTCCTGAGTCCATGCACTGGTTTCTGGAAGCTTCCTGAGTGCATGCACTGGTTTCTGGAAGCTTCCTGAGTCCATGCACTGGTTTCTGGAAGCTTCCTGAGTGCATGCACTGGTTTCTGGAAGCTTCCTGAGTGCATGCACTGGTTTCTGGAAGCTTCCTGAGTCCATGCACTGGTTTCTGGAAGCTTCCTGAGTCCATGCACTGGTTTCTGGAAGCTTCCTGAGTGCATGCACTGGTTTCTGGAAGCTTCCTGAGTCCATGCACTGGTTTCTGGAAGCTTCCTGAGTGCATGCACTGGTTTCTGGAAGCTTCCTGAGTGCATGCACTGGTTTCTGGAAGCTTCCTGAGTCCATGCACTGGTTTCTGGAAGCTTCCTGAGTCCATGCACTGGTTTCTGGAAGCTTCCTGAGTGCATGCACTGGTTTCTGGAAGCTTCCTGAGTCCATGCACTGGTTTCTGGAAGCTTCCTGAGTGCATGCACTGGTTTCTGGAAGCTTCCTGAGTCCATGCACTGGTTTCTGGAAGCTTCCTGAGTCCATGCACTGGTTTCTGGAAGCTTCCTGAGTCCATGCACTGGTTTCTGGAAGCTTCCTGAGTACATGCACTGGTTTCCAGGAGAGAATCATGTTATAATGCAGAAGATCAGCAGCGACCAGCCTGGCCCCAGCATACAGAGATTCCTCCTTGTTCTCTGCAGATCTCCATCCGGTCCTCCAGAGGTTCTGAAAACATGGAAATATGTAAATGACGCTAAAATCTCTTTTTTTTTTTTTTTTTCTCCATAAATGATTCAGAATATTTTATCAGAAACGGAAAATTTATTTACTGGTTTTATTCTGGTTTTTCCACATAAACCAGTCCGTCATAAAAACCAGTCTGACTCTCCTGCTTTAGACCTGTAGGATGAGTAATGCGGGACCACAGACCGGGTCCGTGTCTCCGTGTCTCCAGGTCCCCAGGTCTCCAGGTCCCCAGGTCTCCAGGTCTCCAGGTCCCCAGGTCTCTGGGTCTGGGTCTCCAGGTCTCCCGGTCTCCAGGTCTCCGGGTCTCCCGGTCTCCGGGTCTCCAGGTCTCTGGGTCTGGGTCTCCAGGTCTCCCGGTCTCCAGGTCCCCAGGTCTCCGGGTCTCCAGGTCTCCGGGTCTGGGTCTCCAGGTCTCCCGGTCTCCAGGTCTCTGTGTCTCCAGGTCTCCGGGTCTCCAGGTCTCCGGGTCTCCAGGTCTCTGGGTCTGGGTCTCCAGGTCTCCCGGTCTCCGGGTCTCCAGGTCTCTGGGTCCGGGTCTCCAGGTCTCTGGGTCTCCAGGTCTCCGTATCTCCAGGTCTCCGGGTCTCCAGGTCTCTGGGTCCGGGTCTCCAGGTCTCTGGGTCTGGGTCTCCAGGTCTCCGTATCTCCGGGTCGCCAGGTCTGGGTCTCCAGGTCTCCAGGTCTCCGGGTCTCCAGGTCTCTGGGTCCGGGTCTCCAGGTCTCTGGGTCTGGGTCTCCAGGTCTCCGTATCTCCGGGTCGCCAGGTCTGGGTCTCCAGGTCTCCAGGTCTCCGGGTCTCCAGGTCTCTGGGTCCGGGTCTCCAGGTCTCCGGGTCTGGGTCTCCAGGTCTCCGGGTCTGGGTCTCCAGGTCTCCGTATCTCCGGGTCTCTAGGTCCCCAGGTCTCCAGGTCTCGGGGTCTCCAGGTCTCCCGGTCTCCAGGTCTCTGTGTCTCCGGGTCTCCAGGTCTCTGGGTCTGGGTCTCCAGGTCTCCCGGTCTCCAGGTCTCCGGGTCGCCAGGTCTGGGTCTCCAGGTCTCCCGGTCTCCAGGTCTCCGGGTCTCCAGGTCTCTGGGTCCGGGTCTCCAGGTCTCCGGGTCTCCGTATCTCCGGGTCTCCGGGTCGCCAGGTCTGGGTCTCCAGGTCTCCCGGTCTCCAGGTCTCTGGAGCGGAAGCGACGCGCTGAAGAGTCACGTGAGCAGCGCCCCCTGCAGGTTAAAAGCTGCAGAAAGCTGCAGGAGGTCTCAGCTGTTGGTCCACCCTGGTCCCGGTATGTCCGCGGTCTGTCTGCCCCGGACCTGCCGCCTCCTCCGGCAGGTGCCTCGCGGCCTCCCCGCCGCCATGCGGAGACACTTCAGCCTGGACGTCGCCGCTCCGCTGCTCCGGACGCAGGGCTTCGTGAACGGCCGCTGGGTGTCCGCAGCCTCCGTCTTCCCCGTCCTGGACCCGGCCACGGGGCAGGAGATAGCCCGGGTGGCGGACTTCGGCCCCGCGGAGGCCAAGCAGGCGGTGGACGCCGCGCACGAGGCGTTTCAGTCCTGGAAGCACGTCACTGCCAAGGTAGGAGACCGCGCGCTCCTCCTCGCCGGACTCCGTTCATATAACGGAGCGTTTAACGTCCGCGAGCTGGACCTGGTCCGGGAAGGGACGGACACCGATGAAAACCGGGCCTCACGGTTCACGGTTGGACGAACTTTAATTCGGCTCAGTTATCTTCAACATAACCAGCCCGGTTCTGACCAGTGCACGCGCTTTCACTTTGCAGGCTGTCAACGCGATTCAAGCTTTACATGTTTCCGCCTGGAGCCACCATGCACGAACGTCCGTGCACGAGCCACCGTGCACGAACGTCCGTGATGAGTCCAACTTTTCAGGCACCAGAACTAAAGCTGGCAGGAAATCCCGCTTTCTTCCCAGTTCCTGAACATCACACAGCGATGACATCAAACCCAGCAGGCGGGAGAAGTAGTCCCAGTAGAGTTACCATGGCAACTAGTGGTCAAGCCAGATTATCCAATGGGCATTATGGGCCCAGGGGCCCCCCACCCAGCAGGGCCCCCCACCCAGCAGGGGCCCCACACCCAGCAGGGGTCCCCACCCAGCAGGGGCCCCACACCCAGCAGGGGTCCCCACCCAGCAGGGGGTCCCCACCCAGCAGGGGCCCCCCACCCAGCAGGGGTCTCCACCCAGCACTGGCGCAGGAGTCCAAATGGGGAAAACAGCAGCAGTATGGACATGAAATAAATGTACTCAAGTCAGAAAGTTCCACCACAGTGTCCAGTGTGTTGCTACTGGGAGCACCGGCTGAGAGGCGTGGCTACTGGGAGCACCGGCTGAGAGGCGTGGCTACTGGGAGCACCGGCTGAGAGGCGTGGCTACTGGGAGCACCGGCTGAGAGGCGTGGCTACTGGGAGCACCGGCTGAGAGGCGTGGCTACTGGGAGCACCGGCTGAGAGGCGTGGCTACTGGGAGCACCGGCTGAGAGGCGTGGCTACTGGGAGCACCGGCTGAGAGGCGTGGCTACTGGGAGCACCACATTCCCCACAGCGTTGCGACGGGACCGGGGCCCCTGGAACACTCTCGGCCCAGGGGCCTGGACCCGTTTAATCCGGCCCTGCTACTGGTGGTTTGGATGGACGAACTGGATCGAAGCGGACCCCAGGTCCAGGTAGATCTCGCCTACAGGACGTGGACTACAACGCAGGGCATTGTGGGTAAACAGAACTAAAACACGTGGAAGTCCTGACAAAAACCGGATCAGACCTGGAGGATTCGATCCAGATCCAGGTTTTCCTCTGAGATATATGGGCCAGATCTCTTCTTTGTTGGCGGTGAGAAACCGGTTCCTGAGAGGACCGGCACGTCTCGTCCTGATGAACCTGGAGATCCCGCTGCTGCTCCGGATTGTCCCTTCTGGGCTGCCGTAGTAAAACGAGCTTTTCTGATGAGAAGGAACTTGAAAGATTTATTTTGACAGATTTTGAGGAAAGTTTCTGGATGTTCCTCTGATCCACCAGCGTGGAATAAACAGCGGGCAGTGAAGGCATCATGTGACATGCTGTGATGTGATTGGTTGTCCTGCAGGAGAGGAGCGTCGTGCTGAGGAAGTGGTTTGACCTCCTGATGCTGCACAGAGACGACCTCGCATCTATCATCACCTTCGAATGTGTGAGTATGACCCAGAACTGGATCAGACTTTCTGATCCTGGTTCTGGTTGATAAGCAAAGACCTGCAGGGGAAGTTCAACCAACACCAAGGTGGTGAAACCAGACCTGGCTGGACCCAGGTAGACCAGTCTAGACCCTGGTAGACCAGTGTGGACGCGGGTAGACCAGTGTGGACCCTGGTAGACCAGTCTGGACCCTGGTAGACCAATCTTGACCCTGGTAGACCTGGCTAGACCCGGGTAGACTAGCCTAGACCCTGGTAGACCAATCTTGACCCAGGTAGACCTGTCTGGACCTGGGTAGACTAGTCTAGACCCTGATAGACCAGTCTGGACCCTGGTAGACCAGCCTGGACCTGGGTAGACCAGCCTGGACCTGGGTAGACCAGCCTGGACCCTGGTAGACCAGCCTGGACCCTGGTAGACCTGTCTGGACCCGGGTAGACCAGCCTGGATCTGGGTAGACCAGTCTGGACCCTGGTAGACCAGTCTGGACCCGGGTGAATAAGTCTGGACCCTGTTAGACCAATCTTGACCCTGTTAGATCTGTCTGGACCCGGGTAGACCACCCTGGACCCGGGTAGACCAGCCTGGATCTGGGTAGACCAGTCTGGACCCTGGTAGACCAGTCTGGACCCTGGTAGATCAGGATGGACCCTGGTAGACCTGGCTGGACCCGGGTAGACTAGTCTAGACCCTGATAGACTAGTCTAGACCTGGGTAGACCTGTCTGGACCGGGTAGACCAGCCTGGACCCGGGTGAATAAGTCTGGACCCTGTTAGACCAATCTTGACCCTGTTAGATCTGTCTGGACCGGGATGGATAAGTCTGGACCCGGGTAGACTAGTCTAGACCCTGATAGACTAGTCTGGACCCGGGTAGACCTGACTGGTTTCTAATAGGTTTTTGACTGGTTTCTAACTGGTTTTCGACTGGTTTCTGACTGGTTTCCAACAGGTTTTCCACTGGTTTCTGACTGGTTTCCAACAGGTTTTCCACTGGTTTCTGACTGGTTTCCAACAGGTTTTCCACTGGTTTCTGACTGGTTTCCAACAGGTTTTCCACTGGTTACTGACTGGTTTCTTACTGGTTTTCGACTGGTTTCTGACTGGTTTCTTACTGGTTACTGACTGGTTTCCAACAGGTTTTCCACTGGTTTCTGACTGGTTTCCAACAGGTTTTCCACTGGTTTCTGACTGGTTTCCAACAGGTTTTCCACTGGTTTCTGACTGGTTTCCAACAGGTTTTCCACTGGTTTCTGACTGGTTTCCAACAGGTTTTCCACTGGTTTCTGACTGGTTTCCAACAGGTTTTCCACTGGTTTCTGACTGGTTTCCAACTGGTTTTCCACTGGTTTCTGACTGGTTTCCAACTGGTTTTCCACTGGTTTCTGACTGGTTTCCAACAGGTTTTCCACTGGTTTCTGACTGGTTTCCAACAGGTTTTCCACTGGTTTCTGACTGGTTTCCAACAGGTTTTCCACTGGTTTCTGACTGGTTTCCAACAGGTTTTCCACTGGTTTCCAACAGGTTTTCCACTGGTTTCTGACTGGTTTCTTACTGGTTTTCCACTGGTTTCTGACTGGTTTCCAACAGGTTTTCCACTGGTTTCTGACTGGTTTCTTACTGGTTTTCCACTGGTTTCTGACTGGTTTCTTACTGGTTTTCGACTGGTTACCAACAGGTTTTCCACTGGTTTCTGACTGGTTTCCAACAGGTTTTCCACTGGTTTCTGACTGGTTTCTAACAGGTTTTCCACTGGTTTCTGACTGGTTTCTAACAGGTTTTCGACTGGTTTCTGACTGGTTTCTAACAGGTTTTCGACTGGTTTCTGACTGGTTTCTAACAGGTTTTCCACTGGTTTCTGACTGGTTTCTAACAGGTTTTCCACTGGTTTCTGACTGGTTTCTAACAGGTTTTCGACTGGTTTCTGACTGGTTTCTAACAGGTTTTCCACTGGTTTCTGACTGGTTTCTGACAGGTTTTCCACTGGTTTCTGACTGGTTTCTAACAGGTTTTCCACTGGTTTCTGACTGGTTTCTAACAGGTTTTCCACTGGTTTCTGACTGGTTTCTAACAGGTTTTCCACTGGTTTCTGACTGGTTTTTAACTGGTTACTGGTTTTCGACAGGGGAAGCCGATCCGCGAGTCTCTCGGCGAGATCTCCTACTCCGCCTCCTTCCTGGAGTGGTTCTCCGAGGAGGCGCGGCGCATCTACGGAGACATCGTCCCACCCCCTGCCAGGGACAGGAAGATCCTCCTCCTGAAGCAGCCCATTGGCGTCGCCTCCATCATCACGCCGGTGAGCCGCCGACACACGGCTAGCTGCGGGGGGCGGGGCTTGTCAGAAACTGGCCAATCAGAGGACAGCAGGGTGTTTTTCAGAGCGGAACTGAACGGAGCGGTTTTGTCTTCCAGTGGAACTTCCCCAGCGCCATGATCACCAGGAAGGTCGGAGCCGCTCTGGCGGCGGGCTGCACCGTGGTGGTCAAACCGGCCGAGGACACGCCGCTGTCCGCCCTCGCCCTGGCTGAGGTCAGTCAGCGTCGTCGCCGCCGCTTTCTGGTCGTCTGGTGACTGACGACTTCCTGTTTGTGTGTCCTGCAGCTGGCAGCGCAGGCCGGCGTCCCAGCCGGCGTCTTCAACGTGGTCCCCTGCTCCCGGGACCAGACGCCATCAGTGGGGCGGGTTCTCTGCACCGACCCGCTGGTGGCCAAGATCTCCTTCACCGGGTCCACAAACACGGGCAAGGTCAGGTCCAGCTGTCGGCGGCGTGGCGGGGAAACGGGTTCCTGGTACCATCATCATCCTCACCTGTCTCCCCCCAGGTGTTGCTAAAAATGGCGGCTGACACAGTGAAGAAGGCCTCCATGGAGCTGGGAGGCCACGCCCCTTTCATCGTGTTTGACAGTGCAGACGTGGACAGAGCAGTGGGCGGGGCCATGGCGTCTAAGTTCAGGAACTCTGGGCAGGTAAGAGGAGCGATGGCGGTGGCGGGTCGGACGGGTTCTGACGGCGTGTGTGTTCCTGCAGACGTGTGTGTGTTCCAACCGCTTCCTGGTCCAGAGCGGGATCTACGAGCGCTTCCTGGAGAAACTGGGTCGAGCCATGGACTCGGAGCTCCGCGTGGGCCACGGCTCGGAGCCCCACACCACCCAGGGGCCGCTCATCAACGCCGGCGCCGCAGAGAAGGTACCGCCGGGGACCCGGAGAGGTTCAGGTCTGGATCAGGTCCGGTTCATGTCGGGATCAGGTCTGGATCAGGTTCGGATCAGATCCGGATCAGATCCGGATCAGGTCCAGTTCATGTCCGGATCAGGTTCAGATGGTTCCTGGTCCGGCTGACTGAACCCGTCCTGCCTGATGACGCCTCTCAGAACCTTGATCCGGGTCCTGCTGACCTGCTAACCACTCCCTGTCTCGACCCCCAGGTGGTCCAGCAGATTTCGGACGCTGTGTCCCGCGGCGCCAAGGTTCTGAAAGGCGGGAAGCGTCTGGACGGGTCCTTCATGGAGCCGACTCTGCTGGCCGACGTCACCGCCGACATGCTGTGCACCAAGGAGGAGACGTTCGGGCCGCTGGTTCCGGTCATCAGGTCCGTCCCCAGCGGTTCTGCTCAGTGATCTGGGTCGGGCCGCTGCTTCCGGTCATCAGGTCCGTCCCCAGCGGTTCTGCTCAGTGATCTGGGTCGGGCCGCTGCTTCCGGTCATCAGGTCCGTCCCCAGCGGTTCTGCTCAGTGATCTGGGTCGGGCCGCTGCTTCCGGTCATCAGGTCCGTCCCCAGCGGTTCTGCTCAGTGATCTGGGTCGGGCCGCTGGTTCCGGTCATCAGGTCCGTCCCCAGCGGTTCTGCTCAGTGATCTGGGTCGGGCCGCTGCTTCCGGTCATCAGGTCCGTCCCCAGCGGTTCTGCTCAGTGATCTGGGTCGGGCCGCTGCTTCCGGTCATCAGGTCCGTCCCCAGCGGTTCTGCTCAGTGATCTGGGTCGGGCCGCTGCTTCCGGTCATCAGGTCCGTCCCCAGCGGTTCTGCTCAGTGATCTGGGTCGGGCCGCTGGTTCCGGTCATCAGGTCCGTCCCCAGCGGTTCTGCTCAGTGATCTGGGTCGGGCCGCTGCTTCCGGTCATCAGGTCCGTCCCCAGCGGTTCTGCTCAGTGATCTGGGTCGGGCCGCTGGTTCCGGTCATCAGGTCCGTCCCCAGCGGTTCTGCTCAGTGATCTGGGTCGGGCCGCTGGTTCCGGTCATCAGGTCCGTCCCCAGCGGTTCTGCTCAGTGATCTGGGTCGGGCCGCTGCTTCCGGTCATCAGGTCCGTCCCCAGCGGTTCTGCTCAGTGATCTGGGTCGGGCCGCTGGTTCCGGTCATCAGGTCCGTCCCCAGCGGTTCTGCTCAGTGATCTGGGTCGGGCCGCTGGTTCCGGTCATCAGGTCCGTCCCCAGCGGTTCTGCTCAGTGATCTGGGTCGGGCCGCTGCTTCCGGTCATCAGGTCCGTCCCCAGCGGTTCTGCTCAGTGATCTGGGTCGGGCCGCTGCTTCCGGTCATCAGGTCCGTCCCCAGCGGTTCTGCTCAGTGATCTGGGTCGGGCCGCTGGTTCCGGTCATCAGGTCCGTCCCCAGCGGTTCTGCTCAGTGATCTGGGTCGGGCCGCTGCTTCCGGTCATCAGGTCCGTCCCCAGCGGTTCTGCTCAGTGATCTGGGTCGGGCCGCTGCTTCCGGTCATCAGGTCCGTCCCCAGCGGTTCTGCTCAGTGATCTGGGTCGGGCCGCTGGTTCCGGTCATCAGGTCCGTCCCCAGCGGTTCTGCTCAGTGATCTGGGTCGGGCCGCTGCTTCCGGTCATCAGGTCCGTCCCCAGCGGTTCTGCTCAGTGATCTGGGTCGGGCCGCTGGTTCCGGTCATCAGGTCCGTCCCCAGCGGTTCTGCTCAGTGATCTGGGTCCAGTCAGCCGAGACCCCAGCCGGCGCTGAAACTGACCAATCGGAGTGCGCGTCCAGAGGCCGCTGCTTTCCATCACGACCAGAAAGTTCTGAGAAGTCCAACTGCTCCTGAAGTGTCCCAACGTAACGTCCTCGTCGGAAATGTGGACATTTCAAACTTCCGTCTTTCACGTTGCCATGGTCACCGGGTGGCAACGCGCTGCCATACTTCAACTCAACTTTATTTATACAGGGTGAAACCACGAGAAGCGATCTCCAGACGCTTTACAGACAGGAAATAAAACTGTAAGTCAGAAAATAACCAGAAACTCTCCTCTCCATCTTCGCTCGTTCCTTTTGTTCGTTCCTTCCTCGATTTACGGACCAGCTGAACGACTCAGCGCCGCCCCCCGCTGGTCTCCAGTCGCATCGCTGGTTTGTGCATGAAGACACGAAGAACTGTCTCCGTCTTCTGGTCCAGCAGGGAAGCAAAAAGCCTGGGGTCACGGTGAGGAGGCGCAGCAGGAGGAGGATCCAGCTGGCAGGAGGAGCAGGAGGAGGATCCAGCTGGCAGGAGGAGGATCCAGCAGGCAGGAGGAGCAGGAGGAGGATCCAGCAGCAAGAGGAGCAGGAGGAGGATCCAGCAGCAAGAGGAGCAGGAGGAGGATCCAGCTGGCAGGAGGAGCAGGAGGAGGATCCAGCTGGCAGGAGGAGGATCCAGCAGCAGGAGGAGCAGGAGGAGGATCCAGCTGGCAGGAGGAGGATCCAGCAGCAGGAGGAGCAGGAGGAGGATCCAGCTGGCAGGAGGAGGATCCAGCTGGCAGGAGGAGCAGGAGGAGGATCCAGCTGGCAGGAGGAGGATCCAGCAGCAGGAGGAGCAGGAGGAGGATCCAGCTGGCAGGAGGAGGATCCAGCAGCAGGAGGAGCAGGAGGAGGATCCAGCTGGCAGGAGGAGGATCCAGCAGCAGGAGGAGCAGGAGGAGGATCCAGCAGCAGGAGGAGCAGGAGGAGGATCCAGCTGGCAGGAGGAGGATCCAGCAGCAGGAGGAGCAGGAGGAGGATCCAGCTGGCAGGAGGAGAATCCAGCAGCAGGAGGAGCAGGAGGAGGATCCAGCTGGCAGGAGGAGGATCCAGCAGCAGGAGGAGCAGGAGGAGGATCCAGGAGCAGGAGGAGGATCCAGCTGGCAGGAGGAGGATCCAGCAGCAGGAGGAGCAGGAGGAGGATCCAGCTGGCAGGAGGAGGATCCAGCAGCAGGAGGAGCAGGAGGAGGATCCAGCAGCAGGAGGAGCAGGAGGAGGATCCATCTCCAGACCTGCAGGGACCCGGGAACCGCGAACCCTTCTGCGCATTTAGCGGTCGTTCCCTCAGACCAGACGGGACCCCAAACACACGATGGAGGACTGTGATTGGTCGGACCGTCAGCGGGTGGCGTCTTAGGCGGGGAGGAGCAAATCAGCTGTCTGAAACTGAGCAATCACAAGCTGCGTCTCTGATTTGCAGGTTTGACACAGAGGAGGAGGCGGTGGCGGTGGCGAATGCGTCCAGCGTTGGACTGGCAGGTGAGGACGTCCAGTAAACATAAAACCAGATTTACGTTCAGCTCCTGACGAGGAGAAGCTGGAATAAAAGCCATCTCCTCTTCTTCGCCTCCTCTCAGGTTACTTCTACTCGCAGGATGTGGGTCAGATCTGGCGTGTGGTGGAGGCGTTGGAGGTGGGCATCGTCGGGGTCAACGAGGGCCTCCTATCTACACCCGAGGCCACCTTCGGCGGGGTCAAGCAGTCCGGTCTGGGCCGCGAAGGCTCCAAGTATGGCATAGACGAGTATCTGGAGGTGAAGTACATGTGCTTCGGAGGTCTGGATCCCTGAAGATCTTCATCCTGCAGGAGGGTCCGCTGACGACGGTTCCGTCACGTCCGACCCCTCGGCGTCTAACCTGTGTTCCCCGTTGCCATGGTAACCAGTAGCGGCGACGTCCTGTGACTAAATGTAATAAATGTAGCGTGAATGTTGGGAGGAATCGTGTCTTACGTCGTCAGAAACATCCGGACAACGATCCGGTCCAGCTGGACACCCGGTGGTTCTGGATGTGGATCTGCACCCGGTTTAGGTTCTACTCTTGTAATTTTAGATCTAATATTTAATTTTAATCCTTTTATCTTGATGTTTTTCTATGACTGGAAATAAATGCAGACATTAAATGTTGAAGCCGTCACACTGATTGATTGTCGTGGTTTTATTCACTAGAAATGAAAATCAATAAACGATCAGCTGATTTATCATTTAATCCAGTTTGAACCGGTTGGAGCATCAAGCTAGTTAGCTTCATGCTAACAGGATTCTGATTGGACGTCACAGGTCCAGTCTGATACGGTTCTGGTTTGGAGGACGGGTTCTGGTTTGGGTGATGGGTTCTGGTTCGGAGGACGGGTTCTGGTTCGAAGGACGGGTTCTGGTTCGGAGGACGGGTTCTGGTTCGAAGGACGGGTTCTGGTTCGAAGGACGGGTTCTGGTTTGGAGGACGGGTTCTGGTTCGGAGGACGGGTTCTGGTTCGAAGGACGGGTTCTGGTTCGGAGGACGGGTTCTGGTTCGAAGGACGGGTTCTGGTTCGGAGGACGGGTTCTGGTTCGAAGGACGGGTTCTGGTTTGGAGGATGGGTTCTGGAATAATGAACGCGTGTGTGTGTGGGCCAGACCAAAGTTCTGATTTTAGAGACCCGGAATGAGCCGGTGTCTGTTGGAGCAACTCCTACGGTGTGGGGGACACGCCACCTAGTGCTCCAATCACGATGCAGGTGTCCGAAATGAGCCAATCAGAAGGAAGTGGAGGGGAGGGGCTAAAGGAGCTGAGAGATCCTGCTCTTCCTCAGCTGTCCGTCTGAACTGCAGACCAAAGTTCTGGTTTTTCTGCCCTCTGGACCGTCTGAGGTTCTGCAGAACAAACCTCCATCCTGCTAACTTGACCTCCGAGGTCCTCTGGGGGGCGTCCCGTCATCCGAAGGCGTTCCCATTGCGCGCCGCCTGGGCGCGGTTCCTGCTGCGGACTGGCCGGTCACGGCTGAATACGGTGTCCTGGTCGCTGTCCAGCTCAGACTCGGACATCATGAGGCTGGAGTTGTGCTCCGTGCTGCGGTGTTTGATACCTGCAGAGGACAGCTGGTCATTTCCTGATCAGTGATGTCATCACAAGCTGAACCAATGAGGACGAAGCTGCTGTGACTCACTGAATCTGGGTCTCAGCTCCATCCTCTCCTGCTCCTCCATGTCGTCCAACATGGTGTATCTGGTTTTCTTCCTGCCCTTGGTCTGCCGCCTCCTGGACACACACTACAGGATCAGGGTTTCCTTGCTCCCGGATCAGGCTTGCTTGCTCCCGGATCAGGCTTGCCTGCTCCCGGATCAAGGTTTCCTTGCTCCCGGATCAGGCTTGCCTGCTCCCGGATCAGGCTTGCCTGCTCCCGGATCAGGTTTTCCTGCTCCCGGATCAGGCTTGCCTGCTCCCGGATCAAGGTTTCCTTGCTCCCGGATCAGGCTTGCCTGCTCCCGGATCAGGTTTTCCTGCTCCCGGATCAAGGTTTCCTTGCTCCCGGATCAAGGTTTCCTTGCTCCCGGATCAGGCTTGCCTGCTCCCGGATCAGGTTTTCCTGCTCCTGGATCAAGGTTTCCTTGCTCCCGGATCAGGCTTGCCTGCTCCCGGATCAGGGTTCCTTGTTCCCGGATCAGGCTTGCCTGCTCCCGGATCAAGGTTTCCTTGCTCCCGGATCAGGCTTGCCTGCTCCCGGATCAGGTTTTCCTGCTCCCGGATCAGGCTTGCCTGCTCCCGGATCAGGCTTGCCTGCTCCCGGATCAGGTTTTCCTGCTCCCGGATCAAGGTTTGCTTGCTCCCGGATCAGGGTATCCTGCTCCCGGATCAGGCTTGCCTGCTCCCGGATCAGGTTTTTCTGCTCCCGGATCAGGCTTGCCTGCTCCCGGATCAGGTTTTCCTGCTCCCGGATCAGGTTTTCCTGCTCCCGGATCAGGCTTGCCTGCTCCCGGATCAGGCTTGCCTGCTCCCGGATCAGGTTTTCCTGCTCCCGGATCAGGGTTTCTCACCTCCTGCAGCAGCAGATGAAGGTCCAGCTGAGCATCAGGGTGAAGATCATGAGGATGAAGCCGGTGAGGATGATGTACAGGATTCTCCAGTCTGTGAGGTTGTGACATCATCATCATAAAATGACTTTACAGTTTCCCTGATAACAGAAAACCAAGCTCTGCCGCCAACACGGCCCAAAAACACGTCCGCCAACATGGCCGCCAACATGTTGGCGGCCATCATGGCTGCCAAGCGGCGCTGCACTCTCCAGAGGAAGCAGATAAACAAAAACGTGCTGATTTGGACAGGTTGGTCCAACAGCTGCTGGGAGAATTTAGTTTCATATTTTATTACAAATTTACCACAGTTGCTTTCTCCGTCGCCAAGGTAACGACGGATCGGGTTCTCCGTCCAGAACTGGTCACACAAGCACTGCTTGGTGATTGGATGACACTGACCATGCCCCGAACAGCGAAGCTGGCACACTGTGGAAAAAAACATAAGCTTTGAAGATGTTTCTGGATTTAAACTGTTAACTTACCAGTTTCCCTGGCTCCGACTGGTTCCAGCTAGTTCCCCTGGCTCCGACTGGTTCCAGCTGGTTCCAGCCAGTTCCCCTGGCTCTGACTGGTTCCAGCTAGTTCCCCTGGCTCCGACTGGTTCCAGCTGGTTCCAGCCAGTTCCCCTGGCTCCGACTGGTTCCAGCTAGTTCCCCTGGCTCCGACTGGTTCCAGCTGGTTCCAGCCAGTTCCCCTGGCTCCGACTGGTTCCAGCTGGTTCCAGCCAGTTCCCCTGGCTCCGACTGGTTCCAGCTGGTTCCAGCCAGTTCCCCTGGCTCCGACTGGTTCCAGCTGGTTCCAGCCAGTTCCCCTGGCTCCGACTGGTTCCAGCTGGTTCCAGCCAGTTCCCCTGGCTCCGACTGGTTCCAGCTGGTTCCAGCCAGTTCCCCTGGCTCCGACTGGTTCCAGCTGGTTCCAGCCAGTTCCCCTGGCTCCGACTGGTTCCAGCTGGTTCCAGCCAGTTCCCCTGGCTCCGACTGGTTCCAGCTGGTTCCAGCCAGTTCCCCTGGCTCCGACTGGTTCCAACTGGTTCCAGCCAGTTCCCCTGGCTCCGACTGGCTCCAACTGGTTCCAGCCAGTTCCCCTGGCTCCGACTGGTTCCAGCCAGTTCCCCTGGCTCCGACTGGCTCCAACTGGTTCCAGCCAGTTCCCCTGGCTCCGACTGGTTCCAGCTGGCTCCAACTGGTTCCAGCCAGTTCCCCTGGCTCCAACTGGTTCCAGCCAGTTCCCCTGGCTCCAACTGGTTCCAGCCAGTTCCCCTGGCTCCGACTGGCTCCAACTGGTTCCAGCCAGTTCCCCTGGCTCCAACTGGTTCCAGCCAGTTCCCCTGGCTCCGACTGGCTCCAACTGGTTCCAGCCAGTTCCCCTGGCTCCGACTGGTTCCAGCTGGCTCCAACTGGTTCCAGCCAGTTCCCCTGGCTCCGACTGGTTCCATACAGTTCCAACTATCTCCGACTGGTGCCATCCAGTTCCAACTAGCTCCAACTGGTTCCAGCCAGTTCCCCTGGCTCCGACTGGTTCCAGCCAGTTCCCCTGGCTCCGACTGGCTCCAACTGGTTCCAGCCAGTTCCCCTGGCTCCGACTGGTTCCAGCTGGCTCCAACTGGTTCCAGCCAGTTCCCCTGGCTCCAACTGGTTCCAGCCAGTTCCCCTGGCTCCGACTGGCTCCAACTGGTTCCAGCCAGTTCCCCTGGCTCCGACTGGTTCCAGCTGGCTCCAACTGGTTCCAGCCAGTTCCCCTGGCTCCGACTGGTTCCATACAGTTCCAACTATCTCCGACTGGTGCCATCCAGTTCCAACTAGCTCCAACTGGTTCCAGCCAGTTCCCCTGGCTCTGACTGGTTCCAGCCGTGTCCAGCTGGAAAGAGCCGAGGAAGGAAATGTTCTTCGTAATCAGAATTAAGTGAACACATCCAGCACTGCCCCAAAAACGGAGCAGTCAAAAAGACGAAAGACGAAAGACTTCAGCGGTTTGGAAATATTCTGATTTAATATCTATCTTTCGTAGCATGCATGAATATGTTTAAATATTTGGCTGTGAACAGACATACATTACACACACACAACAAAAATGTGTATGTACATAAATATCTACACTGCTCAAAAAAACTAAAGGGAACACTAAAGTAACATGTTGTAGATCTGAATGAATGAATGAATGAATAAATTAAATTTTATTAAATACCTGGTTCTTTCCATAGCTGAATGTACTGACAACAAAATCACACATAAATGATCAATGAAGATTAAACGTATCGACCCATGGAGTGGAAAAACACACTACAGGCTGATCCATCTTTGATGTCCTTTAAACAAGTCAGAATGAGGCTCAGTAGTGTGTGTGGCCTCCGCGTGCCTGTATGACCTCCCTACAACACCTGGGCATGCTCCTGATGAGGCGGTGGATGTTCTCCTGAGGGATCTCCTCCCAGACCTGGACTAAAGCATCCACCAACTCCTGGACAGTCTGTGGTGCAACTTGGCGTTGGTGGATGGAGCGAGACATGATGTCCCAGATGTGCTCAGCTGGATTAAGGTCTGGGGAACGGGCGGGCCGGTCCATAACATCAATGCCTTGGTGTTGCAGGAACTGCTGACACACTCCAGCCACATGGGGTCTAGCATTGTCTTGCATTAGGAGGAACCCAGGGCCAACCGCACCAGCATATGGTCCCACAAGGGGTCTGAGGATCTCATCTCGGTACCTAATGGCAGTCAGGCTACCTCTGGCGAGCACATGGAGGGCTGTGCGGCCCTCCAAAGAAATGCCCCCCCACACCATTACTGACCCACTGCCAAACCAGTCCTGCTGGAGGACGATGCAGGCAGCAGAACGTTCTCCACGGCGTCTCCAGACTCTGTCACGTCTGCCACATGTGCTCAGTGTGAACCTGCTTCCATCTGTGAAGAGCTCAGGGCGCCAGTGGAGAATTTACCAATCTTGGTGTTCTCTGGCAAACGCCAAACGTCCTGCACGGTGTTGGGCTGGAAGCACAACCCCCACCTGTGGACGTCGGGCCCTCATACCACCCTCATGGAGTCTGTTTCTGACTGTTGGAGCAGACACATGCACATCTGTGTCCTGCTGGAGCTCATTCTGCAGGGCTCTGGCAGTGCTCCTCCTGTTCCTCCTTGCACAAAGAAGGAGGTAGCGGTCCTGCTGCTGGGTTGTTGTCCTCCCACGGCCTCCTCCACATCTCCTGATGTACTGGCCTGTCTCCTGGTAGCGCCTCCATGCTCTGGACACTACGCTGACAGACACAGCAAACCTTCTTGCCACAGCTGGCATTGATGTGCCATCCTGGATGAGCTGCACTACCTGAGCCACTTGTGTGGGTTGTAGACTCCGTCTCATGCTACCACTAGAGTGAAAGCACCGCCAGCATTCAGACCAAATCATCATCCAGAAAGCATCGGAACTGAGAAGTGGTCTGTGGTCTCCACCTGCAGAACCACTCCTTTATTGGGTGTGTCTTGCCAGTTGCCTATAATTTCCACCTGTTGTCTGTTCCATTTGCACAACAGCAGGTGGAACGGATTGTCAGTCAGTGTTGCTTCCTAAGTGGACAGTTCCATTTCACAGAAGTCTGGTTGACTTGGAGTTACATCGTGTTGTTTAGGTGTTCCCTTTAGTTTTTTGAGCAGTATAAACTCCCCCCTCACCCACCCCTCCCATCTCCCCAGGGTAGGGCGGGTGGCTGTTCATCTCTCCAGCTCGGGTTTTCTACCAGAGTCCTGGGAGCTTGAGGGTCCTACGCAGTCTCTTCACTGTGCCTCGGACTTCACTATCTGCGGTGGCAGATATCCAGCAGAGACTCTCAGGTATGAAGAACTGGTCAGCGCCTGGCCCTGATATGATCCATGCCTACTGGCTAAAGAGGCTGACGTCACTCCATGAACGCCTGGCAGCACAAATGAACCAACTCCTGAGGGATGGGACTCACCCTGAATGGCTGACCAAGGAACGAACAGTCCTGATACTGAAAGATCCCCACAAGGGATCAGTCCCACCCAACTACCGGCCAATAACCTGCCTCTCCACGACATGGAAGCTCCTGTCAGGCATCATAGCGGCTAAGGTAAGTGGGCACATGGATCAATACATGGCAGAGACACAGAAAGGCATTGGCAGAGGAACCAGAGGAGCCAAACATCAGCTACTGGTTGACAGAACAGTCGCTCTAGACTGTAAAACCAGACAGACAAACCTGTGCACCGCCTGGACTGACTACCGGAAAGCCGACGACTTCACTGAGTGACATCAATACATATTTATGAGTCTGCAATGAGGACTTCTGGACATCAAATGACCAGCAGATGGTGGTAATACCAAAAAATCCTGCTGGCATAGCAACTGGTCAGAAAGATTCGAGAAATTCACAAGGCTTCACTAAACCATCCCAAGTTCCAGCCGGTTCTGACCGGTCCAGTCCTCGTGTTCAGACTCACCGACGGTGTCGACTCTCAGGACTCTGAACAGCAGGTAGTCGCTCTTCTCTTGGAGCAGCTGGTTCCTCAGCAGAACCACCAACCTGGAGCTGGAAAGGGGCCTTGATTGGCCCTGAATGGAAAACCGCAACACAGTGCTGCACACAGAGAAACATTCAGACACCTGATCGGGATCCTGTTTCAGAGACTCTGTCCAGGTTCTGGTACCTGAGGTGTGAGCGTCCCTGCAGCGCCCGGACCTGGACATCGCTGTCCAGGACGTGGACCAAAGCGGCGAGCTGTCGGATCAGGGTTTCCCTTTGAGCTACACTCACCTGAGACACCGGCACCAGCATCTCCAGCTCCACCTGCTCGTCCCCGCCGGGCTCTACAGGGACACAGAGGGACACACTGAGCGGAGGGTACGGTAATCCTGGTGGACGTCCCTCCAGACCCTCAGACCCCACCTGGTTGGACCTCCACGGTCGCTGTGGCAAAGCTAGAGGAACCTTGGGCATCGGTCACCCTTAGCTGGAACAGGTAGGTTCCTTCAACCAGGTCGGCCAGGTAGAGACAGGCCTGGGTCTCGGACCCGTAGAGGACCACCTGGAAGCAGACCGGAGACCTTCTTGGTCAGAGCTTACAGAAACAAGGTCACATGATCTGGTTAAAGGGGCGGCAGAGGTTCGGGGGGGCGAGTATCATTCAAGCCAAATGTAGATGCAGGCTGCAGGTCACCAGCAGGAGGTCCCTCCAAACCAGGAGCACCGAGACATTAATGATCCAGATTACGGGTTCTGGTTTGGGAGAATCTGGGGCTGATAATAAAACCACGTTGACTGGATCCAGAAGTTGGAACCAACCCCGGCTGCAGGACTCTGGCTGTCTCTGGTCCACAGGTAGTGGACCTTGGTCTGGTCTCCATCGGTGACCGAGCCTCGGAGGACCAGGGAGTTGTTGGGCAGAGTCAGAGTATGGCTGCCGCTGGCGTGAGCGACAGGAGGAAGACTCCTGGCTGCAGTAGGGATGAAGATCCGACAGGAAACCAGTTTATTTCTCCCACACAACTCAAAGTTTTACCCTTCTGAGTCCAGTAGGACCAGCTGACCTTCCAGGATCCGGACCACCAGCAGGGCACTATCCATTCTCCCCTTCCGGTCCCACACTGTCAGTCTGAAGGTGTAGCGGCCGAGCCGTATCCCCGTCGCCGTGGCAACAGCCCGATCTGTATGCTCCAGCTTCAGCCCAGGAGGACCGCTCACCACCTCCCAGCTGTAGCTGCTGACATCGCTGCTGCCGCTGCCGTTGAGCAACACGCTCCCCAGAGGGAGGAACAGCGTCCTGTCAGGACCTACAACCGCCATCAGACCACGGTCTGACCCTCTGACCTCTGGAGGAAAAAACAGCAGTTAGATCCTGTCAAATGGGTCCTGAACCTGGAGACCTCCATGTTTAACGACCCGTGTTCCCGCCTTGCCCCGCCCAACCCCACCCCCCCGCCCCATCGACGGCTACCTCAGCCTCCATCCTACCTGACCTGTTAGCTCGCGTTGCGTTCAGAACATCCACCTCCTTGCGGTGAAGCGAGACGTCGTGTGCCGGATGTAAACGTATCGAGTCGGGACGCGGCAGGCGGCAGTGTCTCCAGACACGATGGACGCCACTGTGTCACTGAACGCGTCCGGGACGCCGAGTTTTTCCGGTCAGAGCGTTACGGAATGCGTCTTTAAGGTCCAGGACCAGAAACCAGGTTTAGGTTCAGATCTGATGAGCACAGCATACATACCTGCAGCAGGTGGGGTTGTCATAGCAACCCCGGCAGCTGAGGAGGTTCTGGTGAGGTCAGACGTCACGGCCCAGGTCACATGGGCAGAGGGGGGCGGAGCCTGGAAAACTTCCGACGTGTCTGCGAAAATAAAATGTTATTTCTGACCGTGCGTTCCAGCGGGTTTCCATGGAAACCGGCAGCAGGAGGTAAAACCCACCTGAAACTCTGGTGTCCTCTGTGGAGACGGAGACGTCCAGCTTCTCTGTGGGGAGCGTCTGATCTACAGGGTTTCCCAGTGAGGATGTCAGGGGCACACCTGCAGGAGGATGAAAGGAAGTTGGGTCCACAGCGTTTCTATGGTAACGTACCTGACCAGTAACTGGTGCGGCGCTAACGCAGCAGGTTGATGGTCTGCTGTGGGTTTCCAGTTTGGAAAACATGACTGGACGGGGGGGGGGGAGAGACACAACCCCCACCCCCCCCCCGTAGAAGACACACCCACAGACCAGCTGCTGCACCTGGACAGAACGCCCGCCCCCCCCCCCAATCACACTTCCCACGGGAAGACGGGGCACGTCTCAAGAAGTCATCCCAGCTCCCCCCAGGAGGCGGCAGTGGGGGGTCGACCCCTGCAGAGACCCCCCCCCACACCCACCGACCAGTGATGACGTACCTGTCGTTGCCGTGGCTGTGACGGTCTCGGCACCTGGCAGAGCTGGTGATGTCATGCGTTGGGCGGAGTCAGCACTCGCCGGCACGCCGCTGGGAGTCTGTGGGTGAAGAACAGGAGATGAGGGACACCCGTCTCCATGACAACACAGATGCACCCAGCTCTGGTGTCACTCACAGTCCCCCCTGCAGCATCAGGACCGCTTGGTCTGCTGGTTCCGTCCTCGTCGCCCCCCTCAGAGGACGGAGTACCCTGGACCCTGCTGGTCTGGCTCGGTTCTCTGTCTGGACCGTCTCTAGGAGAGTCCACCTCGGATCCAGCACCTCCCGAGTCCTCCTGGCCTCCCTCTGGATGCTCAACTTTCAGAACCGCGGGGCCCGACAAGCCCAGCTGGGACCCGGCGAACAAGGTCTGATCCCTCAGAGCCTCCAGGTCCGATCCCGCCTCGGAGGACTGGGCCAGGGGGTCCGAGCCGTCTCCGTACGGCCGTCCTCTCACCAGTGACTGCAGGACCAGGGTCGACGGGGACGCCCGGCGCAGGAAGACCAGAATGGAGTCAGCGCCGGGCCGGTCCTGGGGGACGCAGTCGTCCCTCCGCCGGCAGCCGAGGACGTAGCAGCGACCCTTAAAGAGCCAGGCCAGGTCGTATCCCGGCAGGTCGCAGCACGCCGCCACGCACTGCGGCAGGGACGCCGCGCCGGGGACACGCATGATGCCACTGCTGTCCACTGCCGGAGACACCACCGCCTCGGAGACGGTCGTCCCCCGCCAGCACTGAGACGCCGACACGGCTGCAGGACACGGGGAAACAATCTGACCAATCACAACGCAAACGTTGAAAAGCGAACAAAGATCCAGCCTGAAGAAGAACTTTTATTTCCCTTCTGATGGGATGAAGATCTCCTCATCATCATCATCATCCTCTTTGTCATCATCATCATCATCTTCGTCATCCTCATCATCATCTTCGTCATCAACATTATCATCTTCGTCATCAACATTATCATCTTCGTCATCAACATCCTCATCATCATCTTCGTCATCAACATTATCATCTTCGTCATCAACATTCTTATCATAATCTTCGTCATCAACATCCTCATCATCATCTTCGTCATCCTCATCATCATCTTCGTCATCAACATTATCATCTTCGTCATCAACATTCTTATCAATCTTCGTCATCCTCCTGAGAGGTAACAGAGAGACGTGTGTGCTCCAGGTGTGTGTGCTCCAGGTGTGTGTGTGTGTGTGTTTACCTGCCAGGCTGTGGACCAGCAGCAGCAGCAGCAGAGATGTTTCCTCCTTCATTCTTCTTTCTACTTAAAACCTGGAACATAAACAGAACTTCAGAACCAGGATGTGGGTCCAAACAGAACCGTCTCCAGATCAAACCCACCGTGAAGCAGAGAATTTATCAGGGGTCACGTGACACAGTGAACTGGAGCATTTCAGCACCAGTATCCGGACAGCGCCACCAGAATCCCCGCCCATCTGCAGAGGATGACGCTGAGATGAAAAACAAACGAACCTTCATCTCTGCATTATTTTGATTTTTCTATCAACTAATCTCATTTATTTCCAATTTCCGGTTAATCGGGCCATGTTCCGCATCTGAAGGTGTTTATGCGCCACATCTGCACCGCAGAGTCTGGATTTTCATCACAACCATGAAAACAGACCCAAAAGTAGACCCGAATCACCCCGAATCCGGTTTCCTACCGGCAGAAACCAGATTCAAACCAGATCTGCGACTTTCGCGTCTGAATTTACTGCAAAACACAAAATTCCTGTTTTTTTAAACGGACATCGGGCAGCTAACAGTAGCTAAGCTAAGACTGTCCAGCCGCCATGAAAACACCTGATTTCTGCAGAAGAAGTCATCAAGCCGTCCTCACCTGCTCGCGAGACCAGGATCCGGCCCACCTGCACGCGCTGCCTGGTCCTGGTCCCGCAGAGTCCCGGTCCTCCAGAGCTGAGCTGGACCGGAAGAGTCTCAGAACCGTTCCAACCGGAGCGGGTCTGTTCAGGAGAGCCGCGTGCCCCGTCGGTCACGCGCACAGCGTGCACGCGCTGAGCAGCTTCCAGTTAAACCAGTTTCCCATTAAAGATTTTATTTCACCGTAAATATGAATTAACCAGGAAATAAAAGTGTTTTATTTATTCATCACTTCTGGTGGGAAAGTCTGACTGGAAACCAGAGCTTCCAGTGGAACAGAGTGGTGGAACTCCCTGAATGACTTCCTGTCAGTTTCACATGTCAATATGGGACAAAACATATATGTAGAGCTATAAATTCATCTGTAGATTAAAAAGTTTTATAGCACAGAAATGACAAAAAACAGCAAGTTCTAAATCAAATCCACATTTGCCAAATCCAAAGTATCATGGAGACTCTTTGCTGAACTAAGCCTCGTTGCTGGACATTAAAAATAACACTGAAAAGTAAATACAGAAACTTAAAGTTCATTAACCCTTTCATGCATGAATTAATAATAAAACAATGCAACTTTTTTTATAAAAAGAAACACTGAAGTGGTTTATGTACAGAAAGACCCTCATTCATGAATATGCAGAGAAAAGCATGTAAACAGGTTTCCCTACAGGACCACGATGCATGAAAGGGTTAAAAACATCAACAACATTTAGACTTTGGCTGTGTCTCAATTCGTTAGTGCATAGTGCGCACTACGCACTTTTCTCTGTAGTACGGTGGGTAAGTACTGTCCCAAATGGAACATGGACGTAGAGCACTAACCAGTAGAGACGAACTCACATTTGACCACAATTCTTCTGCCGCCAAAAGTAAAACAAAGCGCTAAATTAGGAGAATGAATTTGCTTCTCATGAAACTCCATCGCATTAAAGGTGACGAAGGATCCTCCTCCGATTGGCTGAACATGAGTTGGTACGTATATTTATTTATTTCTAACGTGTATGACCCGCCTGCATACGTACCCAGAGTGCGGACCTGTTGCCAGTCCTGCTTCATTGTTGGCTCATCGTTTCAGAGACGGTTCGTCCCACTAAATTCTTTTTAGGAAGTTGTAATAAATAAATGAACAAATCCAGCAAACATAACTTTATGTATCATATCATCATATATTATGGCCTACAGTAGAGGGATCTATCTCAGTTTTTAACAATACAAGGCAACATCAGACCGTCATGTGTCGCTGCATGTCTCCCACACGCTTATTAATATAATAAAGTTTAAATCAAAACACTAATAAAACAGCTTTTAAATATGCAAAGATATTTTCAGTATAAAAATGTCCTTTACATGAAACACGTGTTTTAACTGGTGTTTACTCTGATGCTGTCTGAATCCACCTGCAAGCTCGCTTCAACTGCTGCCTGTCACAAGCCAGGTGTGTGTGGAGAGGTCTTCCAGGATCCCAGAGACCAGGTGGAGGTCCGTCTTCCAGGATCCCAGAGACCAGGTGGAGGTCCGTCTTTCAGGATCCCAGAGACCAGGTGGAGGTCCGTCTTCCAGGATCCCAGAGACCAGGTGGAGGTCCGTCTTCCAGGATCCCAGAGACCAGGTGGAGGTCTGTCTTTCAGGATCCTAGAGACCAGGTGGAGGTCCGTCTTCCAGGATCCCAGAGACCAGGTGGAGGTCCGTCTTTCAGGATCCCAGAGACCAGGTGGAGGTCCGTCTTCCAGGATCCCAGAGACCAGGTGGAGGTCCGTCTTTCAGGATCCCAGAGACCAGGTGGAGGTCCGTCTTTCAGGATCCCAGAGACCAGGTGGAGGTCCGTCTTTCAGGATCCCAGAGACCAGGTGGAGGTCCGTCTTTCAGGATCCCAGAGACCAGGTGGAGGTCCGTCTTTCAGGATCCCAGAGACCAGGTGGAGGTCCGTCTTTCAGGATCCCAGAGACCAGGTGGAGGTCCGTCTTTCAGGATCCTAGAGACCAGGTGGAGGTCCGTCTTTCAGGATCCCAGAGACCAGGTGGAGGTCCGTCTTTCAGGATCCTAGAGACCAGGTGGAGGTCCGTCTTTCAGGATCCTAGAGACCAGGTGGAGGTCCGTCTTTCAGGATCCTAGAGACCAGGTGGAGGTCCGTCTTTCAGGATCCTAGAGACCAGGTGGAGGTCCGTCTTCCAGGATCCTAGAGACCAGGTGGAGGTCCGTCTTCCAGGATCCCAGAGACCAGGTGGAGGTCCGTCTTCCAGGATCCCAGAGACCAGGTGGAGGTCCGTCTTTCAGGATCCCAGAGACCAGGTGGAGGTCCGTCTTTCAGGATCCCAGAGACCAGGTGGAGGTCCGTCTTCCAGGATCCCAGAGACCAGGTGGAGGTCCGTCTTTCAGGATCCCAGAGACCAGGTGGAGGTCCGTCTTTCAGGATCCCAGAGACCAGGTGGAGGTCCGTCTTTCAGGATCCTAGAGACCAGGTGGAGGTCCGTCTTTCAGGATCCTAGAGACCAGGTGGAGGTCTGTCTTTCAGGATCCTAGAGACCAGGTGGAGGTCCGTCTTTCAGGATCCTAGAGACCAGGTGGAGGTCCGTCTTCCAGGATCCCAGAGACCAGGTGGAGGTCCGTCTTTCAGGATCCCAGAGACCAGGTGGAGGTCCGTCTTTCAGGATCCCAGAGACCAGGTGGAGGTCCGTCTTTCAGGATCCCAGAGACCAGGTGGAGGTCCGTCTTCCAGGATCCCAGAGACCAGGTGGAGGTCCGTCTTCCAGGATCCCAGAGACCAGGTGGAGGTCCGTCTTCCAGGATCCCAGAGACCAGGTGGAGGTCCGTCTTCCAGGATCCCAGAGACCAGGTGGAGGTCCGTCTTTCAGGATCCTAGAGACCAGGTGGAGGTCCGTCTTCCAGGATCCTAGAGACCAGGTGGAGGTCCGTCGTTCAGGATCCTAGAGACCAGGTGGAGGTCCGTCTTTCAGGATCCTAGAGACCAGGTGGAGGTCCGTCTTTCAGGATCCTAGAGACCAGGTGGAGGTCCGTCTTCCAGGATCCTAGAGACCAGGTGGAGGTCCGTCGTTCAGGATCCTAGAGACCAGGTGGAGGTCCGTCTTCCAGGATCCCAGAGACCAGGTGGAGGTCCGTCTTTCAGGATCCTAGAGACCAGGTGGAGGTCCGTCTTTCAGGATCCCAGAGACCAGGTGGAGGTCCGTCTTTCAGGATCCTAGAGACCAGGTGGAGGTCCGTCTTTCAGGATCCCAGAGACCAGGTGGAGGTCCGTCTTTCAGGATCCCAGAGACCAGGTGGAGGTCCGTCTTTCAGGATCCCAGAGACCAGGTGGAGGTCCGTCTTTCAGGATCCCAGAGACCAGGTGGAGGTCCGTCTTTCAGGATCCCAGAGACCAGGTGGAGGTCCGTCTTTCAGGATCCCAGAGACCAGGTGGAGGTCCGTCTTTCAGGATCCCAGAGACCAGGTGGAGGTCCGTCTTTCAGGATCCCAGAGACCAGGTGGAGGTCCGTCTTTCAGGATCCTAGAGACCAGGTGGAGGTCCGTCTTTCAGGATCCTAGAGACCAGGTGGAGGTCCGTCTTTCAGGATCCTAGAGACCAGGTGGAGGTCCGTCTTTCAGGATCCTAGAGACCAGGTGGAGGTCCGTCTTTCAGGACCCTAGAGACCAGGTGGAGGTCCGTCTTTCAGGATCCCAGAGACCAGGTGGAGGTCCGTCTTTCAGGATCCTAGAGACCAGGTGGAGGTCCGTCTTCCAGGATCCTAGAGACCAGGTGGAGGTCCGTCTTTCAGGATCCTAGAGACCAGGTGGAGGTCCGTCTTCCAGGATCCTAGAGACCAGGTGGAGGTCCGTCTTTCAGGATCCTAGAGACCAGGTGGAGGTCCGTCTTTCAGGATCCCAGAGACCAGGTGGAGGTCCGTCTTTCAGGATCCCAGAGACCAGGTGGAGGTCCGTCTTTCAGGATCCTAGAGACCAGGTGGAGGTCCGTCTTTCAGGATCCTAGAGACCAGGTGGAGGTCCGTCTTTCAGG
Organism: Telmatherina bonti; assembly: GCF_933228915.1. NCBI lineage: Eukaryota > Metazoa > Chordata > Actinopteri > Atheriniformes > Telmatherinidae > Telmatherina > Telmatherina bonti. Next base: position 4,124,994 of record NC_136623.1, on the reverse strand, counting down.
ATCCTATAGACCAGGTGGAGGTCCGTCTTTCAGGATCCTAGAGACCAGGTGGAGGTCCGTCTTTCAGGATCCTAGAGACCAGGTGGAGGTCCGTCTTCCAGGATCCTAGAGACCAGGTGGAGGTCCGTCTTTCAGGACCCTAGAGACCAGGTGGAGGTCCGTCTTTCAGGATCCCAGAGACCAGGTGGAGGTCCGTCTTTCAGGATCCCAGAGACCAGGTGGAGGTCCGTCTTTCAGGATCCCAGAGACCAGGTGGAGGTCCGTCTTTCAGGATCCTAGAGACCAGGTGGAGGTCCGTCTTTCAGGACCCTAGAGACCAGGTGGAGGTCCGTCTTTCAGGATCCTAGAGACCAGGTGGAGGTCCGTCTTTCAGGACCCTAGAGACCAGGTGGAGGTCCGTCTTTCAGGATCCTAGAGACCAGGTGGAGGTCCGTCTTTCAGGATCCTAGAGACCAGGTGGAGGTCCGTCTTTCAGGATCCTAGAGACCAGGTGGAGGTCCGTCTTTCAGGATCCTAGAGACCAGGTGGAGGTCTGTCTTTCAGGACCCTAGAGACCAGGTGGAGGTCCGTCTTTCAGGATCCTAGAGACCAGGTGGAGGTCCGTCTTTCAGGATCCTAGAGACCAGGTGGAGGTCCGTCTTCCAGGATCCTAGAGACCAGGTGGAGGTCCGTCTTCCAGGATCCCAGAGACCAGGTGGAGGTCCGTCTTTCAGGATCCTAGAGACCAGGTGGAGGTCCGTCTTTCAGGATCCCAGAGACCAGGTGGAGGTCCGTCTTCCAGGATCCCAGAGACCAGGTGGAGGTCCGTCTTTCAGGATCCTAGAGACCAGGTGGAGGTCCGTCTTTCAGGATCCTAGAGACCAGGTGGAGGTCCGTCTTTCAGGATCCCAGAGACCAGGTGGAGGTCCGTCTTTCAGGATCCTAGAGACCAGGTGGAGGTCCGTCTTTCAGGATCCTAGAGACCAGGTGGAGGTCCGTCTTTCAGGATCCTAGAGACCAGGTGGAGGTCCGTCTTCCAGGATCCTAGAGACCAGGTGGAGGTCCGTCTTCCAGGATCCTAGAGACCAGGTGGAGGTCCGTCTTCCAGGACCCTAGAGACCAGGTGGAGGTCTGTCTTTCAGGACCCTAGAGACCAGGTGGAGGTCCATCTTCCAGGATCCTAGAGACCAGGTGGAGGTCCGTCTTCCAGGATCCTGGAGACCAGGTGGAGGTCCGTCTTTCAGGATCCTATAGACCAGGTGGAGGTCCGTCTTTCAGGATCCCAGAGACCAGGTGGAGGTCCGTCTTTCAGGATCCTAGAGACCAGGTGGAGGTCCGTCTTTCAGGATCCTAGAGACCAGGTGGAGGTCCGTCTTCCAGGATCCTAGAGACCAGGTGGAGGTCCGTCTTCCAGGATCCTAGAGACCAGGTGGAGGTCCGTCTTCCAGGACCCTAGAGACCAGGTGGAGGTCTGTCTTTCAGGACCCTAGAGACCAGGTGGAGGTCCATCTTCCAGGATCCTAGAGACCAGGTGGAGGTCCGTCTTCCAGGATCCTGGAGACCAGGTGGAGGTCCGTCTTTCAGGATCCTATAGACCAGGTGGAGGTCCGTCTTTCAGGATCCCAGAGACCAGGTGGAGGTCCGTCTTTCAGGATCCCAGAGACCAGGTGGAGGTCCGTCTTCCAGGATCCTAGAGACCAGGTGGAGGTCCTTCTTTCAGGATCCCAGAGACCAGGTGGAGGTCCGTCTTCCAGGATCCCAGAGACCAGGTGGAGGTCCGTCTTCCAGGATCCTAGAGACCAGGTGGAGGTCCGTCTTCCAGGATCCTAGAGACCAGGCGGAGGTCCGTCTTCCAGGATCCTAGAGACCAGGTGGAGGTCCGTCTTTCAGGATCCCAGAGACCAGGTGGAGGTCCGTCTTTCAGGATCCCAGAGACCAGGTGGAGGTCCGTCTTCCAGGATCCTAGAGACCAGGTGGAGGTCCGTCTTCCAGGATCCTAGAGACCAGGTGGAGGTCCGTCTTCCAGGATCCTAGAGACCAGGTGGAGGTCCGTCTTCCAGGATCCTAGAGACCAGGTGGAGGTCCGTCTTTCAGGATCCTAGAGACCAGGTGGAGGTCCGTCTTCCAGGATCCTGGAGACCAGGTGGAGGTCCGTCTTTCAGGATCCTAGAGACCAGGTGGAGGTCCGTCTTTCAGGATCCTAGAGACCAGGTGGAGGTCCGTCTTTCAGGATCCTAGAGACCAGGTGGAGGTCCGTCTTCCTAAAGGCTCTGGAAGGAGGTGAAGTACGTCCACCGTCCTCCACAACATCTGCGTGAGCAGCGGTGACCTTCTGGAGCCAGATGATGATGATGATGATGAAGATGATGATGATGATGAAGATGTCAGGAGGGCAGCTGGGGAACAACCAGCAGGAGAACCAGCAGCATCTCCAGGAATCGTCTGTGAGGCTGATGAGAGGCAGAGGATGGTAATGATGTGTTACTCCCCAGATCATGACTGCATTTATATCTAAACAATAAATAATTTGGCGAATGGGAAACAAATTGTGTGTCTCTATATGATGAAGATCTACAACGAACTTCTCTTTACATTTTTCTAATATAATTAAATATTTGGTAATGATTAATTTATTACCATACACAAACACACGAAACACTCAGTAAATATTACATGACACCAACTACAACGTAAAACTAAACACACACACACACACACACACACACTCGATGGATTTTCAATCAGGGACAGACGAGGTGGAGCCATGCAGAAGAAAGTTACACACTTTGCATTCTAATAATCAAACCAACTAAATTCACTACTATGTTTATTTTATATCTATATTTTCTCGTTCAGTCTCAGCAGTTCAGATATGACGATACGATGCAGATTTATGGCATCAGTGGTAACCATAGTAACGGACCGCGCTCTAAAAACTGGCGCTATATCGGTATTAATAGTTTACGTTATAAACACCACAATGCTTCATCTGGACGTTCAGCAAGGATGAATGAACATACAGAACCTATAACATTCATCATTTATAACACATATAACCTGTATACGTCCACTACAGCGGATAAAAACTGCTAACAGTGTGCTAACCTACGGTGCTAACTACCGAGTCTGACAAATGGTCAGATCCATAACTGTTGTCAGGGATAGATTAGCAGGCTGCAGTATACATCACAATCATAACGGAATAATTTAATACTTACATTTATACAAATGAATCCCCGCCTGGACCGGCGTTAAACTCCGCCATTATTTACCTGGTAAACTGATGGAAAGTCCATCCTCTTCCTCTACGTCAGCAAAATGGCGTCGATTTAGTGCGCGAAGTGTCCCACAGACATCATATATACGTAGACGCCTCATTGAGCGTTGGAGAGTGAACCAGCGTCGCCGCCATATTGGATGGGTCTCCGCTGTCGAGTTTTGCTGCAGCGTCAACGTAGTTTCCCCACAAAACTCTTTGTGGAACAATGCGTATATATTACACACTAAAAACAAAACACTTTTCTACATAATTGGTTGATAAATGATATTAACACAGTGAATAATCTCCTGAATGCAAGTGAATTGTTAGAATTATTATGATATTATTATTAGAGTTATTCCTACACAACAAGAACCCAGTAGAGGCAACACAGGATTAAAAAGTAGAAGTAGAAAAAAAGCGTAGCTTCATATATTAGTAACGAAGCAGAGCGCTGGAGGATTTAATGTACTGCACAAAGGACAATCATGAGACAACAAGTGGGGAGAAGACATTACATTTAACAAAGAATGAATGAAGAAAAAAATAAACCTAAATTAACACTAATTCACACACCACACACACACACACATATATATATATATATATACATACATATATACATATATACATATATATATATATATATATATATATATATATATATATACACA
>NC_136623.1:4087215-4120882 GCF_933228915.1 Telmatherina bonti | reverse complement strand
AGTAAATGACTGTTAGTACTACTGTAGTAAATGTCTGTTAGTAGTACTTCTATAGTAAATGACTGTTAGTAGTACTACTGTCGTAAATGACTGTTAGTAGTACTACTGTAGTAAATGACTATTAAGTAGTACTGCTGTAGTAAATGACCGTTAGTAGTACTCCTGTAGTAAACGACTGTTTAGTAGTACTACTATAGTAAATGACTGTTAGTAGTACTACGGTAGTAAATGGCTATTTAGTACTACTGTAGTAAAAGACTGTTAAGTAGTACTACTGTAGTAAAAGACTGTTAAGTAGTACTACTGTAGTAAATGACTGTTAAGTAGTACTACTATAGTAAATGACTGTTAAGTAGTACTACTATAGTAAATGACTGTTAAGTAGTACTGCTGTAGTAAATGAATGTTAGTAGTACTACTGTAGTAAATGACTGTTATTAGTACTACTGTAGTACATGACTGTTAGTAGTACTACTGTAGGAAATGACTTAGTAGTACTACTGTAATAAACGACTGTTAGTAGTACTACTGTAGTAAATGACTGTTAATTAGTACTATTGTAGTACATGACTGTTACGTAGTATTACTGTGGTACATGACTGTTAGTAGTACTACTGTAGTACATATATGTTAGTAGTACTACTGTAGTAAATGACTATTAGTAGTCCTACTGTAGTAAATGACTGTTAATTAGTACTATTGTAGTACATGACTGTTACGTAGTATTACTGTGGTACATGACTGTTAGTAGTACTACTGTAGTACATATATGTTAGTAGTACTACTGTAGTAAATGACTATTAGTAGTCCTACTGTAGTAAATGACTGTTAAGTAGTACTTCTGGAGTAAATGACTGTTAGTAGTACTACTGTAGTAAACGACTGTTAAGTATTACTACTGTAGTTCATGTCTGTTAGTAGTCCTACTGTAGTAAATGACTTAATTAGTACAACTGTAGTAAATGACTGTTAATTAGTACTATTGTAGTACATGTCTGTTAGTAGTACTACTGTAGTACATTACTGTTAGTAGTACTACTGTAGTAAATGACTGTTAAGTAGTACTACTGTAGTAAATGACTATTAGTAGTACTACTGTAGTAAATGACTGTTAGTAATACTACTGTAGGAAATGACTTAGTAGTACTACTGTAATAAACTACTGTTCGTAGTACTACTGTAGTAAATGACTTAATTAGTACAACTGTACTAAATGACCGTTAGTAGTACTACTGTAGTAAATGACTGTTAGTAGTACTACTTTAGTAAATGACCGTTAGTAGTACTACTGTACTAAATGACTGTTAGTAGTACTACTGTAGTAAATGACTGTTAAGTAGTACTACTGTAGTAAATGGCTGTTAGTAGTACTACTGTCGTAAATTAATGTTAGTAGTACTACTGTAGTAAACGACCGTTAGTATTACTACTGTAGTACATGTCTATTAGTAGTACTACTGTAGTACATGACTGTTCATAGTACTATTGTAGTAAACGACTGTTAGTAGTACTACTATAGTAAATGACTGTTAGTGGTACTACGGTAGTAAATGGCTTTTTAGTACTACTGTAGTAAAAGACTGTTAAGTGTTATTACTGTAGTAATTGACTGTTAGTAGTACGACTGTAGTAAATGACCGTTAGTAGTACTACTGTCGGAAATTACTTTTTAGTACTACTGTTATAAACGACTGTTAGTAGTACTACTGTAGTAAATGACTATTAGTACAACTGTAGTAAATTAGTACAACTGTAGTAAATGACTGTTAATTAGTACTATTGTAGTACATGACTGTTACGTAGTACTATTGTAGTACATGTCTGTTAGTAGTACTACTGTAGTACATGACTGTTAGTAGTACTACTATAGTACAGGTCCCTTAGTAGTACTACTGTCGTAAATGACTTTTAAGTAGTACTACTGTAGTACATGTCTGTCAGTAGTACTACTGTAGTACATGACTGTTAGTAGTACTACTATAGTACAGGTCCCTTGGTAGTACTACTGTCGTAAATGACTGTTGAGTAGTACTACTGTAGTAAATGACTGTTAAGTTGTACTACTGTAGTACATAATTGTTAGTAATACTACTGTAACATTACAGCCTCCATAGTTTCTTTCCTCCCATCCAAATCACGTCCACTTCAATGTAAACACAGAAATGAGTGAACAACGTGAAGTGCGGCGTGACGCTACAACAGGCGTTGTGCGTCTAAACCGGTCTTTACACATTTATTTTGAGGCGACTTTTTTTTTTTCTTTTTATTAAAATAAACAAATATAAGCTGCAATATGTGGTGAAGTCGTAGGAGGGTATACTGCTTGCTGAAGAAAACCGGTAAAAGTCTCACTATGCACCATACGCTGTAAAAAGTAGTCCCGGTTTGCACCATACGCTGTAAAAAGTAGTCCCGGTATGCACCATACGCTGTAAAAAGTAGTCCCGGTATGCACCATACGCTGTAAAAAATAGTCCCGGTATGCACCATACGCTGTAAAAAGTAGTCCCGGTATGCACCATACGCTGTAAAAAGTAGTCCCGGTATGCACCATACGCTGTAAAAAGTAGTCCCGGTATGCACCATACGCTGTAAAAAGTAGTCCCGGTATGCACCATACGCTGTAAAAAGTAGTCCCGGTATGCACCATACGCTGCAAAGGAATAGAATTTAAAAGTGCCGGTACTGTGTACCACTGCATACCGGCCCACTTAAAGCACTGGTGGGAAGAACAAGCAGCCACAGAAACCAGTAAGGAACCATTTGAAACTGGATCATTGCTTCCAGTTTCTGCCTCACCACTAATGGTCTCCATATAACACTGTACAGTCTTCCTGCCTTGATGGGGGTCTTCCTGTCCTGTTAGGGGTCTTCCTGCCTTGATGGGGGTCTTCCTGCCCTTTTAGGGGTCTTCCTGCCTTGATGGGGGTCTTCCTGCCCTTTTAGGGGTCTTCCTGCCTTGATGGGGGTCTTCCTGTCCTGTTAGGGGTCTTCCTGCCCTTTTAGGGGTCTTCCTGCCTTGATGGGGGTCTTCCTGCCTTGATGGGGGTCTTCCTGCCCTTTTAGGGGTCTTCCTGCCTTGATGGGGGTCTTCCTGTCCTGTTAGGGGTCTTCCTGCCCTGTTGGGGGGTCTTCTGCTTTGATGGGGTCATTCCTTCCCTGTTAGGGGTCTTCCTGCCTTGTTAGGGGTCTTCGTGCCCTGTTGGGGGTCTTCCTGCCCTGTTGGGGGGTCTTCTGCTTTGATGGGGGTCTTCCTGCCTTGTTAGGGGTCTTCCTGCCCTGTTGGGGGTCTTCCTGCCCTGTTTGGGGTCTTCCTGCCCTGTTGGGGGTCTTCCTGCCCTGTTTGGGGTCTTCCTGCCCTGTTTGGGGTCTTCCTGCCCTGTTGGGGGTCTTCTGCTTTGATGGGGGTCATTCCTTCCCTGTTATGGGTCTTCCTGCCCTGATCGGGGTCATTCCTGAACCTGTGAAACTGACCAGTGAGAGAGAGGAGCGGCAGGATGAACGGTGATCAGCGAGACCAGTAAGGTAACTGGACAGCCCAGCTGGAACCATATTTCAGAGAACAAACAAGTTCTTTTTCCGTAACCTGTCTGGACGGTTTCCTTTCTTTCTGTTGAAGTTTGGACACATGAACCCGGCCGATGAAGACCAGACAGACCGATGAAGACCAAACGGACCGATGAAGACCAAACGGACCGATGAAGACCAAACGGACCGATGAAGACCAAACGGACCGATGAAGACCAAACGGACCGATGAAGACCAAACGGGCCTGTAAGAGCCATTTTGTATAAAGACTTGTATATATTGTCTGAGCACTAGGTGGCAGCACTGTACATTTATGGTCACAACCTATTTAACTAGGAACTTTTGTGCAGGTGATCGGTGTTGCTTGTATGAAGGTGAACAGTTTTTTGACCGTTTGTTGTTGTGCATGTTTATTGTTTTCTTCCATCATCTATGGACAATATACTGACAATCATCGCGAACGGATTGGTTTCATGATACACGTGGTGGACAATAAAAGGTAAAATGAATCAGTGTTAAGAACTGACATTATTGGTCAAAACTAGTCTTAGTGATCAAACGCGTCAATTAGAGTTCATGCAGGCAGCTCCTTAGGTGCTTCAAGTTTAGGCTTAGCACCTTTACATTAAGTCAAAAAACTGTGTTTAAAACGAAAGAGGCTGTAAAGTTACAAGCGTTGCATTATTCGCCACGGCGTCGGAGAGGAAGAACGCGCGTCACAGGTTAGATTGTTCACCGCAAAGGAGCCGGTGTTTGGCTACAACTCCATGGTGGATTCGTATGCATGGAATCAACAGGTGTGATTCATGAGTCCAGCAGGAGAAGCAGACGCCGTCTTTCGTTTGGAGGAATCACGGTGCTTTGGAGCAAGATAACAGCTGGTCATCAGTTGGATTATTGTTGAATCGCATGGATTACAAAGAAAGTTTCATGAGTAAGGCTTCATTGGAAATAAGAGGTATGTGTAGCGCTACACCACATTAAATGGCCATTCATAAATACATGTGCACAAATTCCAGTGCATTGGTGACCATATGGCTCGGGTTCTTGGAAAATACTCAGTCAAGTAGCTTTTTGGGTTGAAACATGGAAAAACATGAAACTGGTGATAAACCCGCTGATGGTGGTGATCCATCAGCCGGTTCAAAGGAGGTTAAAGACTCGCCAGGAGACGCGTGCTGTCAAACTAACTGCTAAAGCTTTTGCAGAAAAGACTGAACGTTTACAGGGTGACAGGAAGCTCAAATTACAAAGAGTGAGTCATTTGAAAAAGAAAATACAAGAGCTTATACAGAAAAAGGAAAAAGCAATGGTCGAATGTGCTTTTGATGACTTTGTGCATATATGTGCTGAGATAAAAAATATTCATAGTTCTTTGATGGAAATGTTGCCACCTGATGAACAGGAAAGGCATGAGGTGTGGTTTAAGGCAAAAATTATGTTTAATAATGAATTCATTGCAGAGGTGCAAAAATGGGTTTCATGTGTTGAACAAAACGTGACAAATGAGGCTGAAGACAATGTATGTGATGATGGTATTAACCCATGTGATAGCGTGTCTAACAGACAAATGTTCAAGCAGAGCTGAAAGTAAAGTTAGCTCTACTGCCTCGCTAGAATTGTAGCCAAAGCAGAAAGGGCTGCATTTCTTGCTCGCATGGCGTTGTCAAAGGAGAAACATGCCTTGGAGCAGGAGCTACAAATAGAAAGGAAAAAGGAGCAACAGGAAATGGAAGCTCTAATAGCGGAGTCTGCAGCTAAACTTGCTGTCTTGGAAGGCTCAGACAAGCAAAGCATTTCCAGGAGTTCTAGAACATCAAATGCCACGAATTCTTACCTGGAAAGGGGAATGGTGCAGAAAACAGCTGAAGTTAAAATGGATTCAACACTAAAGGAACCAGCTCCTGCATGTCGGAGATAAAGGCAAAGAAATCACCTGCCACCTGCCAGTAGCTTACCTCTATATGGTGCACCAGCACAGAAAACTAGTTGGCAAGATGCAACTGAACCTAAGGAGTGGGAACTGGAAACCTCTGTGCCAGCCATAACACCTTCTCGGATTACAATGGGTCCACATGGAGAAATCATCAAAATCATGCAAACCCAACATGAGATAACATCTGCATTGATGCAACAAACCCGATTATCATCATTACCAACAAGAGAAACTCCTTTGCTTGATGGTGACCCATTGCAATACTTAACTTTCATAAGAGCATTTGAACAGAGAGTGGAAGACAAAAACCAGTAAAGGTGACTGCATTACCTGGAAAAGTTCTTACGTAGCTGTTATAATGTCATGAATGATTTGGAATATATGCAAGAGCTGGACATGCCAAGCAACTTAAGGATTGTTATATCTAAACTACCATACAAACTCAAAGAACAATGGAGAACTGCAGCATATGACATCATGGAACAAACACAAAACAGAGCTTTGTTTCAAGACTTGGTGAGATTCATCGAAAGGCATGTCATAATCTTATCAGACCCATTGTATAGAGACATCAAATATATTCCATCTGGAATAAATGGACTGCGAAATATTCTGAAACCAAAACCTTATTCAGGACATATAACAAGGGGGAAAAGCTTCGCAACAACTGTTGCACCTGTGGACACTATAAAGGGCAAGAATAACTTGAGACCTGTATCACAATCCACAGTCTGCGTAGTCTGCTCACAGGATCATGAACTTAAACAGTGTCAACAATTCATTGGACAGAAACATCCAGAAAAGATTAAATTGCTGAAGAACAGAAATTTGTGTTTTGGTTGTTTTCGTACTGGACATATTCGTCAAAAATATGTGAGATGCTTCATTTGCAGCATCTGTGGTCAAACACATCCAGCTGCACCTCATGTGGACCAGAAAACTGCTAATCAGGACAGTAATCATGTTAAAGAGCTTAAAACAGCTCAGCCAAATGCAGCTTCTGCAACTTGTGGTCATACAGGGGCCGGAAAGGATTGCTGCTTATTGCCAATCTTGCCAGTCAAAGTCAAGGCATCTAAAGGAGACAAAGTAATACAGACATATGCACTCCTGGATCCTGGCAGCTACGCTACATTTTGCACAGATAATCTTATGAAGAAGCTCAATTTGACTGGAAGAAAGACTCAATTTCTCTTGCACACATTGGGACACGAAGGTGTGGTGCCAACATTTACACTCTCAGGATTGGAAATATCTGCAATGGAGGATAACTTCTTCGATGAACTTCCAGAAACACGCAGAAGAAGATGCCAGTAAGCTTGAATCATATTGTGACAAAAATGGATTTTGATAAATGGCCATATCTGTCAAGGGTCAAGTCAGTCCCAATAAAGGCTTCAGTGGACCTGCTGTTCATGGAACCTTGGGAGGTCATCAATAGCCATGACGATGGGTCATACGCTATTAGGACAGCGCTTGGATGGGTTGTCAATGGTCCGTTGCAAAGAGAAAACAGCAGCTCAAAGGAAGAAGGCATCACAGCTACGGTTAACAGGATTTCTGTATGCAGATTGGAGAAGATGCTGACTGAACAGTAAAACCATGACTTTGTGGAAAGAGTGACAGAAGAAAAAGGGTTGTCACAGGAGGATGAAAGGTTCATGGAATCTACTGGAGGTTCTGTGGTACTAATGGATCATCATTTCAGCCTGAAATTACATTTTAAGAAGGAGAATGTGTCACTACCTAACACCTATTCCGTAACAATGCAAAGGTTACTGGGCCTGAAGAGAAAATTATTGAAGCAGAATGTATGAAGAATACAGTGCATGTGTTCAAGAACTGATTAATAAAGGCTATGCTGAGGAAGTACCTATGCATCTATCAAGTGGTGACAATGGAAAGGTATGGTACATACCTCATCATGGTGTTTATCATCTTCTAAAGAAAACACAGAGTAGTATTTGATTATGCTGCAACGTACAAAGGAACATCATTAAATCAAAACCTTCTACAAGGTCTTGACCTTAATAGTTCATTACTTGGAGTTGTCTTAAGATTTAGACAGGAACCTGTAGCAGTAATGGCTGACATCCAAGCAATGTTCCACCAGGTTAAAGTCCCAGAGGAAGACAGAAACTTTCTGACGTTTCTGTGGTGGAAGGATGGAGACTTAAAGGAAGTTGTTGAATTCCAGATGACTGTCCATTTGTTTGGAGCTGTGTCTTCCCTGAGCTGTGCCATCTTTGCTCTAAGGAAAACAGCCAACGACAACATGGCAGACTTTTCATCAGAAGTGCTTCAGATGGTGAAAGAGAACTTCTACACGGATGATTGCCTGAAAAGCCTAGCATCAGAGAAAGAGGCTATTGAACTGATTGAACAACTGACTGTACTTTGTCAAAGAGGAGGATTTACCCTAACAAAATGGGTGAGCAACAATCGTGCTGTGTTACAGTCTCTCCCTGAAGAGGACAGGGCACAAGGCTTAAAGAGTTTTGATTTGGTCAAAGATCAACTGCCTGTCCAACGAGCTTTACAATGGTGCACTGAGACTGATACATTCCGGTTCAAAATGGAGCCCCAACAAAGATCATTCACTCAACGTGGGATGTTATCAATATCTAGCTCAGTATATGACTCATTTTGATTTTTTGCACCTGTTTTACTACCAGTTAAAATCTTGCTACAGGAACTTTGCAGGAAAAAGTTGGGATGGGACGAAACAGTTCCTCGCGACATCTTGCAGCAATGGCTTAAGTGCTTGAAGGAACTAAGTGCCTTGTCAGAGTTCAGAGTCAAGAGATGCATTAAACCAAGAGGATTTGGAAGCATCCTGTACGCCCATCTTCATCTTTTTTCAGATGCTAGTGAACTAGGATATGGGATGGGTACATACCTCAGGATGAAAAACAAGAATGGAGATATCCATATTGCATTCTTAGTGGGAAAAGCCAGAGTAACACCATTAAAGCCTGTTACCATTCCCCGATTGGAGCTGACTGCAGCAGTCTTGTCAGTGCGTGTTGATTTCCACTCCTGCTCTCAGCGAAGGCGGACGCTTCTCTCTCTGCTCCTGTTTCCTCCCCTCCCTCCCACTCTGGCCTGCGACTGTCCTGTCTGACTCGGAGCCTCTTTTTACATCTCTTTACCTCCACTCAAATTTACATCACGGATCTGATCGACTGGTCTCTCAATGCAATTGATCAAATTTTCTCAACCCGAAAATCGGGCAGAGGAGAGCCCGCATGTCCTGAGGGGACGCTTCCGGCTGGATACGTTCCGGACTCATGGGCCAGATGGAGACCGATGTGTCTGGCGGTTCTGTCCTCTGAGGACGTGGAGGATGTTTACATCTTTGGATTATTGGTGATCGGGATTCTGCTGATTGGCGCTGGCGGAGTTCTGATCTACCTGAAGACCCGTGAGATTCTGGCAACAACTGGCAGGCTGCTAGAATTCTGTAACGGTATGTGCCGGGCTAGCAGGTCAACTCTTGCGTTGACCGGACTCGACCGGAAGCAGGATGCCAGTCTGGTCCATACTGGTCATCTGGCCACGGTCCCGGAGCTGGTCCGCAGAATCAACAACAACATGGAGAAGATGTCTGCTAGGATCGGTGGAAATTGACCCCCCCCATTCGGCTGGAGCTGCCAGCCTGAGACCGGCTATGGACTCAAGGCCGAGGGCAAATTGTTTTCCTCGCCTGGAACCCAAACAACAATCATATCTGGATTCGGCGTCCCAGCGGCCTTGGGCCGGTGCAACCCCCCCGAGAACAGAAGAAGACATGTTCATAGACGCTCTGTCCCCCTCCTCAACCGCCCCCCAGTCCCCTCCCGCATAAATCACCGCCTTCCTGGACGTTGTGTGCCTTGTTTTAGTTTGTATTTCATTGTATGAGTTTTTTTTTCTCTGGATCTTCGGACCGCGCCGAGTTACATGACCTTTTTTCTCCTCGACCCCCCCACTATGATCCTAATATATCTCTGTTCTTATCTTGTAAAGCAGCGCTGGTAAACTGGCTGCACGGCCTGAGCTTAAGCTCGGTTCTGTATTACTCTTTTTATTTGTCATTAATGTTACATGTCTGTATGTCTGACCTTGGATGAGCTGGCTTGAACTCTGAATTTTCCCTCGGGGATGAATAAAGTATCTTTGATTTGATTTGATTTGATCTAATGCTGAAAAGGCAGTTGAGGATCTCACCACAGGAGTTTGTTTTTTGGACTGACAGCACAACAGTGATTAAGTACATAAGGAGTGAGGACAAACGTTTTCATACTTTTGTGGCAAACAGGATTGCAACTATAAGAGAGGCAACCAGCATTCATCAGTGGAGATATGTGACTTCTAAGGACAATCCTGCTGACGAGGCATCAAGAGGGGCAAGAGCTACGGGATTCTGTAATGACTGCAGATGGATAAAGGGTCCAAGTTTCCTGTATGAGTGTGAAGAGAACTGGCCAGCCAATATGGTCGAAACACCTTTGGAAGTGGATGATTTGGAAGTAAAAAGAGAAGTTGTGGTGAATGTAGTCAACATGGAAAGTTCGCTAAATGCAACTGACCGTCTCATTGCCTACTTCTCAGACTGGAAGAGGCTAAAAAAGGCTGTGGCATGGCTTCTCAAAGTAAAGAGCCTACTGTTGCACATGACCCACCAAGACAGAACACCAGTTGTCCTGACAGAACCAAACTGGATCGTATTTCTCGAGCAAGACAAGTTCTATCGGTGGAGGACTTGCATAATGCCGAACTTGCCATAATGCGATATTGTAGAATGTAGTAGCAAGCAAAGTAGCCTCCTAAAACTGGACCTAAGTTTTACAAGGAAATCCTTCCTTACCACCAGGGCTTCCTGATTGGGTGTTTGAGGAAAGCGACTTGTACATCAGGAGAAGATGGAGGCAGGTCCAGTATATTTCAAATCTCTTCTGGAAAAACTGGATTGGAGAGTATCTACCTTTGCTGCAGGAAAGGCAAAAGTGGAATCACAGGAAAGACAACCTGAAACCTGGGGAAATTGTGATTATTTTGTATCCTTCTGCCCCACAGGGATCCAGGCCCCTAGGAAGAGTGCTCGAGACATTTGCGGACAAAAAGGGGCTCCTACGCTCAGTTCGTTTACAAACAAAGACGAGAATCATTGAGAGACCTGTCACTAAGCTATGTTTACTACATGAGCCTTATGGCTGGTAAAACATTATTGATTTGGATATTTCATTTTCACAATTATTGCTTGAATGTTAATTATTTTTAATGCGAGAACTGTGGCTCCTAATTTGCTTGTTTTGAATTGTTATGTCTCTATGCCATTAACAATTAGGGGCCGGTGTGTAGGAGCCATTAAGACTTGTATATATTGTCTGAGCACTAGGTGGCAGCACTGTACATTTATGGTCACAACCTATTTAACTAGGAACTTTTGTGCAGGTGATCGGTGTTGCTTGTTGTGGTGGAATTATGCGTATAGTTTAATTTTAATATGTTACTCATTTATTAAGTTTCTTTTAAGTAGTACAAGATATATATTCTGCATAGTTAGAGTAGTTCAGTAAGCTTGCTTTGGTAGATTCATGCATAAAACTAAGTGTTCTGTTCAAGGCCTGTTTCAGCTTTGACTGTTATCTCCAAGCTAGCAGTTGTTTTGACTAGTGCTGCCAGGCAAAGGTTGTTTGTATATGCTTAAAGAACACTGTAGCACTCTGAGCAGGGGAGAGCTCTCGAGACCTCTTGCCCGCAACATCTGTACATGCCCAATAAATTGAACAGAAAACAGTTGATTTATATATTTATTTCTCATCGGATAAATTCCACGACAATTTGGTGTCAGAAGTGGGATCCCATGTGTTTCTGCCGGGACTGGACTGAGGGGCAGGCTGCCGGAATCTAAACAGATTCATCTTCAAACCTCGAATAGGCCTTTAGAGTGACGAGGGCCACAGTCACCGGTTTCGGTCGAGCACGACGGGATCTCAATCCACGTGTGGGTTTATCTGGTGAGAAGTATATTTTTCCAAATTATAATTTGATTGAAAGTGGTTTTTGATATGATATTATAGACTGAGTGATTCTTAATGCTAATCGAACTGAAACAGTTTTGTTTATAAAATTGTCGACTGTTTTCATAATAATGGTGGTTGTGCTCTTTTCCCCAGGACTGACTTTGACAATAAATAAAAATAAAGCTAAATTAAAACAAAAACAGAGACATAGACTCTATGAGATCAGGTTCCAAAATGAAGCCCTGTGAGTAGTACTACGAGATCAGGTTACTAAACGAAGCCCTGTGAGTAGAAATACAAGATCAGGTTCCAAAACGAAGCCCTGTGAGTACGAGATCAGGTTACTAAACGAAGCCCTGTGAGTAGACTTTTAGGACCGACATAACAGAAATATAAGACCAGGTGACGATGGGGACTATAGGGGGAAAGGAGGAGCAATCTAAACCAGATTCTATTATGTTGTTTTTAAAGCAAAAAAAGACAAGAAAAAGATAAATACATTAAAGTGTGGGCTGGTTCACTCTTCATAAGAGGAATTAAAAATAGAGGTCTGACCTGCTATTCTCTGGAGAGTTGTGTGGAAATATTGTAGGAGATTTTTGTTATTTTTGGTGACTCTTTTCATGGGTGAATTAAAACTGTGATTGGCTGGCTTGGTTGACGTCACAGGGCCATAGCGGCCATTCACACAGAAATCAGTGTGTGTGTAAGTTTGCTCATATGGTGGCAAGTCCCGTGAAGGATCTGCAAATGGTAAAGAACAAGAATATATATATATATATATATATATATATATATTAAAGATTGAAAATCAGATCACGGGCATTTCTCCAAAAGATGACAGTAAAGCCTGGTTCAGGCAGACTCTGTTAGATGTGACAGGACGTGCCTGGATGGACCAGGAAAGAAAAGAGAGAATATTATCTTCCTCTAACAGTTTAGTGAAGAGGAGGTTAGAGATTAAATGACAAATATGTATTATTGCAGAGTTTAGCAAATTTTAAGAAATTTAGAAAGAACTGTTAGAAGCAGAGGACGAGTTCAGAGCACATCTAACATGTTTACTTGATTTTACAAACAACTGATCAGTGCAGGTGTAGGAGATAAGGAGAAGCTTGGATGAGGAAGGCAGAGCAAAGGAAAGGAAAACATGAGAGAGCGAGGTGAGGAAGAAGAGTGTGTTCATTCAAGGCCTTATGCTCACAGAAGGGGATGATGTCATAGCATTTTTAGTTGTAACAACACAGTGGAAGAAGTAAAGAATAAACCGAAAGATGAGGGACGTGATGTGTGGCGTTGGGAGCTGATTCTGTTGGGTTGGTGTGCATTGCGTGGACTGGATGGGCTTGGGCTTCTGTTTAATCCCTTTCAGACATTAAATGGTGACTTTTGTTTCTTTAAGATTACAGTTATTTTTATGTTTATGTCTAGAATGACTAAATATATTGACGTTGACTGAAAATAAACGGAGAACGACTTTGGGCTGTGCTTGCTAAATAACCAGCTGAGAGATGTTGAAAATAAGCATGGTGTTATAGGAAAAAAAAAACAAAAAGAGGTAAAATCTTAAGCTTTAAAACAGGAACGACACACCAACATCATCTTCATGTGTTAAAGCTGCGTTATCTTCTTGGCGAGGTCATGTTCAGCTTTCCCAGGGAAACACTGACTTATGGATCCACTGCCACTATAGTCTCACACAGATACAGTTATGATCCAAAGTCCAGGATTTTCACAGCACAGAACATGGTCCACATGATATGTTTAACAGTATTCAGCAGAAGAACATTATAATTATGAGACTATAATCACATGACTAAATGATTCAGATGCAGCCTCGGAAGCTTGTCTGCTGCACGGCGTCGACCACGGCAGCTCACCGCCCCTTTAACCCTTGTCAGCATGCACCATGGTCTCCACAGGGGCCCCAACATGTCTATCATGCCCGAGGGGGATTCAGGGGGTGGACTGGGGAACAGGGAGTTTTGGTCTGGACCACTGCAGAGTTCTGTTTGTCACACATGCTGTCGGTCAGGACACTGGAGCAGAAACGGTCCCTACAACATGCTGCAACACTCCACCTCCCTCCTGTGTCAGCTCTGAGTCCTGGAGCAGGACCTGATATGCAGATGTGACTGCAGGGACCCGGCCGCTGCTGATGGGGCCCGGGGATCCCAGAACCAGAGGGTCTGGCAGAGCCCTGCTGGTTGTGACTGTGAACAGTGTGGATATGGATTTTATGGGGGACATGTGGGCTTGGTTTTCACCTTAGACCTCTGGAGGTGATCGATCCTCCTTGTCCTCAGACTGACTGTGGGATTTTCTGGAACTAAGAGACTAATGGATGTGGCCGGCAGGCAGCACAAGTCCCACCCCGACTACAGAGTCAGATGATGTTTTCTGGAATAAGCTGCACCCTGATTCTGTCAGAAAGACTGTTGTGTTCACTCAGTTCTCTGTGGAAAACCTGGATCTGCTTCCTGGAACCTTTGGCCCCTCCCTGATCCTTTACATGTCAGTCTTTATTAATTACACATATGAACCTGATTTATCAACCAGGAAGCTTTAATAGACATGTGTTGGGCACTTCCTGGCATGAATTTCTGCTTGTATGCTGATTGGTGGGCAGGGCGTGGTGACTGTAGTGGATCTGATTCCTGAGCAGACCGAGTGGTCCGAGCTGAATGATTATACACACCTACATATATTCCTGGCCTTGTATCCACATGACCAGGCCACACAATTAGGCCAGAGATCAAACATTTTCATTATTTCTGCTTAGCTTCATACTACACTTTGAACATGCATACAAAGTTCTGCAGTCCTGCAGACTTTTGCAACTGAACAAGGTCCCAGTATTTTCTCTGCTCTGCTGCTGTGAAGCAAAACATCAGTTCTTACAGACAAAACAACTTCTGGCACGCTCTACATCTCTAGCTGTGCCTTCTCACAAAAGATTTATCTTCAGTGTCTCTGACAAAACATGCACCAGGCAGGCCGTTATGGTGGCAAACCTGTTTAAAGACAGAACACAGATGATCTCTGAGTATTCCCGGCTTGTGTACATTTCTAAATTTTCAGCCCAGACAACATAAGGCTGCATTAACTGTATGACAATAAATAAGGTGGTAATTTCCTGGCTTCGGTGTACGCCACTCAGGTGCAATATGACCAATCGAAGAAAAATATTAGGAAAGGTTGGAATCCTCCATGTTTTTATCTGCTGACAGCCCGGTGTGTTAGTCCTGATCTGACTAAGTTAGTCCTATTAATTTCACATCAAGTGCTTTTATTTGACGAAGGGAAGCAACGAGGGGAAGCAACTCTTGTGAAGGCTGCCAGTAGACAGCCCGGTCTCTGGGTCAACAAACAAATATTTGTACCCTGTATGTCTTCAAAATACCATAAACATGTGGCCGATCATCTGGGATAATATTGATCTTTCCAAGGTTAAGCTAGTTATGCTAGACCGTTAGCCGTGGCCTTTTCTGATACACACATTTGTGTTAAGTCCAGTGGAGAAGTGTGTGTAACAGTGAAAAAACGTTCTCAAGAAGGAGGTGTTGCTGTGTGTGTGGGTGTGCACATGCGTGTGTGTGTGTGTGTGAGTCTTGTTGTAGTGGATGAAATCATCTTTAACATCAGTGTTGGATGTTTTATTCCCGATTTGACTGTCAATCGACACACAGTCCTACATCCAGCCTCTCTACTCCCTGCTCCTGTCGATGACACGCACCATGACTGTGTGGTTGGACTGGCCATCCTCTGCACCCCCAGACCTGACCTCTCTGACCGACCTCGAGTTGACCCTGACTTGATGGCTCCGCTCTCAGAACCCAGACCCAGGTGTGGGTTTTGGAGCACTGTGGAAATACCATGGTTTCCTGACATCTGATGGTGACCCAGTTCGTCACCGTCGCCTTATTGACTCCCTTCTTTCTGCCATTTTGCTCCCCTGACAGGTTGCTGTATGCACATGTGCACTGACTCTTCTGACGCTGTCTCTACAGGTGACTCTCCTGCAGATGAAGGCTGTGTCTCTGACCCACCCTCCTTTTACAGCCTCGCACTTCCTCTTTTCTCTCACGGCCCACAGATGGAGAGATTTCCTCCTTGGTCTCTCTCAGGCCTTCCTTGGACCAAAGCACTTCCTCTCGTGCTGTTGTCCATGCGCATGCGTAAAAGGGGAGGACCGAATTGGTCCCCCCGTAAATTCTTTTTGCAGGTCCACCCGAATGGGCATGGGCCCCTCCGAGGCTTCCCCTCCTGGCACGACCCTGTGTGATAGTAATGTTTCAACATACTGTGCTGATCTCATGTGAACCTTTTCAGGCATTTGCTCTCAGGTTGCTGCAGACCTTCCTGAACCAGCGTCTAAGCAGCTCCGTTTACTTCAGCCTGGAGACTTTGTACTGATGAGGAGCTTCAGACGTCAGTGCTGGGACCACCTATTTCACATTCTTCTGGCGACCCAGACAGATGACCGTGCTGCTTGGCTACCGTAATACCATATCATTGCTGCAGGGAGGTTCCTGCACTGACCGTGGCTCCCCGGCTTGCTGCTGATCCTGACGCAGCAGTGTAACGCACCACCCGACAGAGGGCAGAATAATCCCTGTGGTAGCGTGGGTAGTGAGACAGTCTACTCTCACACCTGAAGACCAGCCGCCGTTCTCAAGCAATCTCAGTGTGGAGTGTAATTAGCGTCCACCTGCAACAGTAGCATGCCAAGCTCCGCCGCAAGCTCCGCCCACCCGGCATCATGGAGAGAGATCGACCCTGGCGTCCATTTAGGGTTCATGTCTGATCATTAAAGAGCTCAATGTGTTGTTTGGTTATTTTAGCTATCATCATTGTGTTTCCTATTGTCTTCTTTAATCAATCTGCTTCACCCCCTGTTAACCGCTCTGCCACTCAGTTCCTTCTTTGCCCCGCGGTCGCTGAGTGCCCAGAAGGGTTCTGAGGGCAACCTCCGGCGGTTAGGGGTGAAGCCTGTGCTGAAGTGCATTCAGCTGCAATTCCCCCTTCATCCGCTAGGGGCTGGCTCCAAAACAGAGCAAATCCCCATAGACTCCCATGTCCCATGTTCCCATGCGGGTCCTTTTCGTTGACAGGTACCAATCTCTGGCTTCAAGGACGAAGAACGTAGAACAACCACGGTTTTTAGCCGGTAAACAATGTGACTTAGCTTTAGCCCGCTTACCTCCGTTAGCTGGGTAGCTCCTGTTATCTCGGGGTTAGCTCGGTTAGCTTTTAGCTACAGAAAGCTCAGAGTTCGCTGTATGTCATCTGCCATGACGCTCACAGCCCCCCTCTCATCTCCACCTCTTTGCCCATATTTGTGTTTTCCGGGCGAGACGACGCGCATGACGCTGCCAACATGGCGACGGTAGGAACCGCCCACCGAGCTTCAATTCAGCTCTTCAGAAACCTACGGGTCACGGAGACTCCGTCCATCTCTTTATACAGTCTGTGGTTCTAACAGGTAGACGCGCCGTCATGTATTTCCCTGCTAGCACTCTGAGGAGCCCCTGTGCGGTCTACTCTGTCATTATGATACCTGCGCCATGTGTGTGCTCTGGTTCTTTGGATGGCATGGTGATCGGTGGACCGGTTACCAGTGGTGTTTTTCTGATTCCACTTCTGCGTCTACTTGGGGGACCGTTTTTTTTCCTAATCTGGGACTGACTGGTCTCCTTCCTCCTACGTGGATAATAAGAATTGTCGCAGGTGGTCTTGTGTGTTGAAATTAGACCTAAGGCTACTTTGGTGTTCACGTTTAACACTACCTCTGAGCCCCTTTTGCAGTATCCTCCTCCTAGCCGATATCGGGGTGATACTTTTAATAACTCCTGTTGTCAAATGAGGTTATTTGTGTATGTTCTGGGCCCTCGCCGGGACCCGTTAGTAGATTTTTCTCTTTGCAGTGATGTTGCGTTGTCGCCTCGTAGCTTGGCTGAGTCCGATTTGCTCTCTTCTGAAAACCCTAACCCTAACCCTTTCAGATATGTATTTCCTTGGATGTTCCTTTCCTTGTTACAACCCACACACAGTCCCCTCCTCTCTGGTTCAGGTGTGACAAAGCGAGATTTTACTTGCTTCATGAGCTCCTCTCCGGATTCTGGTTTTGTTGGGGTTTTGGTCCGTGCTTGGTGTGATAGTGTTTATGCGGTTAATTTTCTGTGGCCTGCGCCGGCCTTTGGTGGTGGTACGGTGGTCTGGTTCTTAAGGGCGTGCTGCCACCGAAGTGGGCTGGTATATGTGCCCCTGTCACCCTTCTCTTGCCTACAGCTGTCTTCCTGGGTTTTTCCATCTGCCCCCTTATCCGGTCACTCGGTCCAGACACTCTGTTCATCCTGACGACTCAGCTACGTCAACGCTATTGGGGTTCCGTTGCAGTACTTGCTGCCCTTTTTGTTCTGTGTTTGCTGTGTCGTCCCGTGTATCAGAGCCTTGTTGGTTGGGCTGATTGACTGCCTTAGGATGTCGCATTCCTCGGCTTGTTTATTACTCTCCCTGCTTCGGATCTCCCTCTCTTTGATCCTTTTTCCTTCTTTTTTGATAGTGATGGCTTTTCTGATTCTGACTCTGACACATGAGTGTTTTTTCTTTCAGGATGTTTTTCTTCAACCCTGCCAGGAGTGACCATTCTGATGTTTTAGTTTCCTGTATCTCTTTGGGTAGTTAGTGTTATTTTATGGGTTTGTTTTGTTGCTTTGTTATGTTTATGAATTGTGTTTCTTTTGTGTTGATCCTGAAAGGATCAAAAGGGGGGAATATGGTGGAATTATGCGTATAGTGTAGTTTTAATATGTTACTCACTTATTAAGTTTCTTTTAAGTAGTACAAGATATATATTCTGCATAGTTAGAGTAGTTCAGTAAGCTTGCTTTGGTAGATTCATGCATAAAACTAAGTGTTCTGTTCAAGGCCTGTTTCAGCTTTGACTGTTGTTATTTCCAAGCTAGCAGTTGTTTTGACTAGTGCTGCCAGGCAAAGGTTGTTTGTGTATGCTTAAAGAACACTGTAGCACTCTGAGCAGGGGGAGAGCTCTCGAGACCTCTCGCCTGCAA
This sequence comes from Telmatherina bonti, assembly GCF_933228915.1. Taxonomy (NCBI): domain Eukaryota; kingdom Metazoa; phylum Chordata; class Actinopteri; order Atheriniformes; family Telmatherinidae; genus Telmatherina; species Telmatherina bonti. The sequence goes on along the minus strand of NC_136623.1, from coordinate 4,102,337 downwards.
CATCTGTACATGCCCAATAAATTGAACAGAAAACAGTTGATTTATAGATTTATTTCTCATCGGATAAATTCCACGACAACCTATTTAACTAGGAACTTTCATGCAGGTGATCGGTGTTGCTTGTATGAAGGTGAACACAGTTTTTTGACCGTTCGTTGTTGTGCATGTTCATTGTTTTTTTCCATCATCTATGGACAATATACTGACAATCATCGCGAACGGATTGGTTTCATGATACACATGGTGGACAATAAAAGGTAAAATGAATCAGTGTTTAGAAATGACATTATTGGTCAAAACTAGTCTTAGTGATCAAACGCGTCAATTAGAGTTCACGCAAGCAGCTCCTCAGGTGCTTCAAGTTTAGGCTTAGCACCTTTGGGCCGATGAAGGCCAAACAGACCGATGAAGACCAAGCGGCCCCCTGCCTACAGGGATCAGGGCAACCCCTTGGAGCTGGAATTAGCTTGAAGAAGGTCAAGTTCTGGACCTCTTGTTTGGAAGCCTGTATAAATATGGCCTTATTGTTCATAATGTTCTTGTTCTCTATGTTCTGAGTTGTGGTTAATAGATGAACGGCTAGGAGGGTGTAGGCTACTAACTTTATAGTACAAATATAAAAAAAGCCTCTTGTTAAAGGTGTACTAAACCCAATAAGAAGCAGTAAGATAGTCAGTAAATTGAGAGAACGCAGAAGTACTCTTTTTACAGGAGACTGTAACTTAACTGGGAATGAGCATGTCCAACTGAAAGGAAATGGTTACAACCAGGAGGTCTCAGCATCATGTAAACCAAGACATAGAAGGGGGGAATTTAATATAACAAAGTTTGCTTTGAGAAGCTAAAAATTGTAAAAGACAAGGAAGGTAGATACATCCTGGCGACGGGTCGACTGGAAGGAGTTACTGAATGTGTGGGATCTGATTGGGCTTCCTGTAAGCTAATATTTGACCTGAACGCAACAGAGGTAGAAGGTGTTTTGATTGGGGGAGGAGACCTAAACTAGAGACTTAATCTTCAGTTAGATTAATCTGGAAAAGTTTTGCAAAAGAATCTAACAAAAAAAATGGTAAAATAATATCAGAATTCTATTCTAGATATATGGAGGGAACTTTAGCCTACCAAGAGAGATTCCACATTTCTTTCTGCACCACATGGTACTCTAGGACTGATTATGTTCTAATGTATAGCAGAGATCAATACAAGGTTGAAAGCTGTGAAACGGGTGTAAGAGACTCATCTGATCATTGTCCAGTGTATTTAACAACACCTGCACAAAGAAAATGTGTGGATAGAACGAATTGGAGAAGCTAGAACAGGAAGACCACTGGAAGTGGAATAGGGTCTCAGGGAGAGGACTGGAAGTGGAATAATGTCTCAGGGAGAGGACTGGACGTGGAATAATGTCTCAGGGAGAGGACTGGACGTGGAATAATGTCTCAGGGAGAGGACTGGAAGTGGAATAATGTCTCAGGGAGAGGACTGGAAGTGGAATAATATCTCAGGGAGAGGACTGGAAGTGGAATAATGTCTCAGGGAGAGGACGGGAAGTGGAATAATGTCTCAGGGAGAGGACGGGAAGTGGAATAATGTCTCAGGGAGAGGACGGGAAGTGGAATAATGTCTCAGGGAGAGGACTGGAAGTGGAATAATGTCTCAGGGAGAGGACTGGAAGTGGAATAATGTCTCAGGGAGAGGACTGGACGTGGAATAATGTCTCAGGGAGAGGACTGGAAGTGGAATAATATCTCAGGGAGAGGACTGGAAGTGGAATAATGTCTCAGGGAGAGGACGGGAAGTGGAATAATGTCTCAGGGAGAGGACGGGAAGTGGAATAATGTCTCAGGGAGAGGACTGGAAGTGGAATAATGTCTCAGGGAGAGGACGGGAAGTGGAATAATGTCTCAGGGAGAGGACTGGAAGTGGAATAATGTCTCAGGGAGAGGACTGGAAGTGGAATAATGTCTCAGGGAGAGGACTGGACGTGGAATAATGTCTCAGGGAGAGGACTGGACGTGGAATAATGTCTCAGGGAGAGGACTGGAAGTGGAATAATGTCTCAGGGAGAGGACTGGAAGTGGAATAATGTCTCAGGGAGAGGACTGGAAGTGGAATAATGTCTCAGGGAGAGGACTGGAACTGAAAACAGAGTGGAACCTGGTTGGGGAGGACGGTTAGAACGCGTGAAGAAGGGAGATGGTATCGGATCGATACCAGTAACCTGCAGACAGCGAGGTATTGGAAGGTGGGTGACATGCTACGCTAACCTGACCTGCTAATGGTTTATTTACTCGATGGAAAATCAGAAGATGGAAACACACCATTGTTCAAAGCTACTGATGTTTCTTTCTGCGATGCGTTTAGTTTTAACGCTACTTTGTGTTCAACATGCTTATAAACTATTGATGACATTTAATACAGAGATATCATCCTGTTAAACTTCAATCCTAAAACTTCAATCAAAACATTCCTGAACATCGTGGAACCATGGTGACTGGGCCGGAACTTACCAGTAGGACCCGGTTCTACACAACTTTCCCATCCATCTGATGGATCCTGCGACGGATTAGTAAGAGTCGCCGCAGCAGCAGTTTCACCGCCATCTTTAATCTTTCTTATTAAAACATTTACAGCAGAATATAAATTACACCAGAAATAAAACCTTCAGTCCAACCCTGCGTTCACATGCGCCTGGAGCGTAGGAACATCCACGCTCAGCTCCCAGCTGCTCTGCTGACTTCACAGATCAGAAACCGATCCATCGGTCACCTCAACGCACCTTCCTAGCTCCGCCCCCCTGTGATGTCACTAGGTGAGTCCATCTTCTTCTCTACCCACAGCTTCACATCATGACGTGTTCACTGAATGTCAGAAACAGCAACCTGATCTCTGGCTTCAGGAAGAGGATCCAGACCTGGTTCTATAGTAGAGCAGCGCCCCCTGCTGCTCCAGTCTGACAGTCTGCGGTCCGACTTCAGGATCAGAACCGGGTCCTTATGGAGTGAGCTGGTCTGACCTCTCAGATCTGGAACTGGTCTTCAGGGACCAACAGGAAGACAACAGCGTGGTTCGAACTGAGCATGCTCCACAGATCTAAAACCTTTTGGTCGGTTTTGGTTCTGGTTCTGTCCAGACCGACCAGAGAACCAGCGAATAAAAACAGACACGGACATGCAGGTGAGTATTTGTGACATCATCACATCTGCAGCCAATCAGAGGCAGCGTGTTGGTGGAGAAGACAGAAAGCAAAACAAGAAGCAGAACCAACGATCCAGGTCAGAGCCGGGTCAGAGATTCCGATTCTGTAAACAAACCCAAAACAAACACTCAGTGGAGTATAAAAATATCTCCCAGCCGTCAATGACGTTTCCATGGCAACAAAGCAGATCTGAGGTCAGGGTGTACCCAGTTCTATTCCAGAACCAGACAGCCTGATCTGGATCAGATCCCTCTGGACCAGATGTGGATCAGATCCCTCTGGACCAGATGTGGATCAGATCCCTCTGGATCAGATCCCTCTGGACCAGATCTGGATCAGATTCCTCTGGATCCAAGTCTTGGATGATATCCTTCAATTCAGGTCTTTCCTCAGCTGACAGGGATGCAGAGGATAATGAAGGAAAAACCACAACTTGGCCCGTTCACTGGTGCCAGGTCCGGAAAAACCCGGCTCTAGCTCCCACACTGGGATCGTCTCAAACTGGACCCAGACTCTACTGGGGAGCTGGAGCGTCTGGTCATAGAGTGTTTCTAATAAAACCATCTGAAGATTCAAGAAGATTCCCAGCAGAAACCTGGAGGTCCGCTTGTCCATGCTGGGTTTTCCAGTTGGTTCCGGGTCCGTCTGACGGAGAACTGCAGCAGGACAACGGTTGTGATCCGAGGAGGAGGCGAGGCGAGGAGTGGTCCACCACCAGGAGGGAACAGTGAGGTGGAGGCAGCTCCTTCAGCACTCCAGAGGAGGGTGGAAGCTCCGTCTGCAGTCGATGGCTTTGGGACTCGGGGGTTCCGCTCGCTTCTTACGGAGCTCCTCTCGACCCAGAGACCCACAGAGCCGCAAATACGCCGCCTTGAACTTCTTATCGAACGCAGCTGCAAGAGAAGAAGAAGACCATTTATAAGGTACTATAGGTGGAGGTATAGGGTGATATAGGTGGAGGTATAAGGTGATATAGGTGGAGGTATAAGGTGATATAGGTGGAGGTATAGGGTGATATAGGTGGAGGTATAAGGTGATATAGGTGGAGGTATAGGGTGATATAGGTGGAGGTATAAGGTGATATAGGTGGAGGTATAGGGTGATATAGGTGGAGGTATAAGGTGATATAGGTGGAGGTATAGGGTGATATAGGTGGAGGTATAAGGTGATATAGGTGGAGGTATAAGGTGATATAGGTGGAGGTATAGGGTGATATAGGTGGAGGTATAAGGTGATATAAGTGGAGGTATAAGGTGATATAGGTGGAGTTATAAGGTGATATAAGTGGAGGTATAAGGTGATATAGGTGGAGGTATAAGATGATATAGGTGGAGGTATAAGGTGATATAAGTGGAGGTATAAGGTGATATAGGTGGAGGTATAAGGTGATATAAGTGGAGGTATAAGGTGATATAAGTGGAGGTATAAGGTGATATAAGTGGAGGTATAAGGTGATATAAGTGGAGGTATAAGGTGATATAAGTGGAGGTATAAGGTGATATAGGTGGAGGTATAAGGTGATATAGGTGGAGGTATAAGGTGATATAAGTGGAGGTATAAGGTGATATAGGTGGAGATATAAGGTGATATAAGTTATAAGATGATATAGGTGGAGGTATAAGGTGATATAGGTGGAGGTATAAGGTGATATAAGTGGAGGTATAAGGTGATATAAGTGGGGGTATAAGGTGATATAGGTGGAGGTATAAGGTGATATAAGTGGGGGTATAAGGTGATATAGGTGGAGGTATAAGGTGATATAGGTGGAGGTATAAGGTGATATAGGTGGAGGTATAGGGTGATATAGGTGGAGGTATAAGGTGATATAAGTGGAGGTATAAGGTGATATAGGTGGAGTTATAAGGTGATATAAGTGGAGGTATAAGGTGATATAGGTGGAGGTATAAGGTGATATAGGTGGAGGTATAAGGTGATATAGGTGGAGGTATAAGGTGATATAAGTGGAGGTATAAGGTGATACAGGTGGAGGTATAAGGTGATATAAGTGGAGGTATAAGGTGATACAGGTGGAGGTATAAGGTGATATAAGTGGAGGTATAAGGTGATATAGGTGGAGGTATAAGGTGATATAAGTGGAGGTATAAGGTGATATAAGTGGAGGTATAAGGTGATATAAGTTATAAGGTGATATAAGTGGAGGTATAAGGTGATATAAGTGGAGGTATAAGGTGATATAAGTGGAGGTATAAGGTGATATAAGTGGAGGTATAAGGTGATATAAGTGGAGGTATAAGGTGATATAAGTGGAGGTATAAGGTGATATAGGTGGAGTTATAAGGTGATATAAGTGGAGGTATAAGGTGATATAAGTGGAGGTATAAGGTGATATAAGTGGAGGTATAAGGTGATATAGGTGGAGTTATAAGGTGATATAAGTGGAGGTATAAGGTGATATAGGTGGAGGTATAAGGTGATATAGGTGGAGTTATAAGGTGATATAGGTGGAGGTATAAGGTGATATAAGTGGAGGTATAAGGTGATATAAGTGGAGGTATAAGGTGATATAAGTGGAGGTATAAGGTGATATAGGTGGAGTTATAAGGTGATATAAGTGGAGGTATAAGGTGATATAAGTGGAGGTATAAGGTGATATAGGTGGAGGTATAAGGTGATATAAGTGGAGGTATAAGGTGATATAAGTGGAGGTATAAGGTGATATAAGTGGAGGTATAAGGTGATATAGGTGGAGGTATAAGGTGATATAAGTGGAGGTATAAGGTGATATAGGTGGAGGTATAAGGTGATATAAGTGGAGGTATAAGGTGATATAAGTGGAGGTATAAGGTGATATAGGTGGAGGTATAAGGTGATATAGGTGGAGGTATAAGGTGATATAGGTGGAGGTATAAGGTGATATAAGTGGAGGTATAAGGTGATATAAGTGGAGGTATAAGGTGATATAAGTGGAGGTATAAGGTGATATAAGTGGAGGTATAAGGTGATATAAGTGGAGGTATAAGGTGATATAAGTGGAGGTATAAGGTGATATAAGTGGAGGTATAAGGTGATATAAGTGGAGGTATAAGGTGATATAGGTGGAGGTATAAGGTGATATAGGTGGAGGTATAAGGTGATACAGGTGGAGGTATAAGGTGATATAAGTGGAGGTATAAGGTGATATAAGTGGAGGTATAAGGTGATATAAGTGGAGGTATAAGGTGATATAAGTGGAGGTATAAGGTGATATAAGTGGAGGTATAAGGTGATATAAGTGGAGGTATAAGGTGATATAGGTGGAGGTATAAGGTGATATAAGTGGAGGTATAAGGTGATATAAGTGGAGGTATAAGGTGATACAGGTGGAGGTATAAGGTGATACAGGTGGAGGTATAAGGTGATATAGGTGGAGTTATGAGGTGATATCGGTATTACCGACGTGATCTTTGCCCATAGCTGCCATGGTGAGGAAGAGGAACTCTCTGTACAGACTCCTGTCAACACAAACACCGTGATGCGCTTCAGACCATCATCATCATCATCATCATCATGTTTCCGTTGGTAACCGGATGCTGAACACACCTCTGGACCCGGGGGGACCCCGGCTGTTTGGCCATCGTGTCCAGGAACAGGGTGACGGCCTTGTGGACCTCATTCATGCCGACCCAGCGTAACACCTCCTCCAGGAAGGACAGAGTGAACGGGTGGTTGTGCCGCCGCCAGCTGTAGATCCTCATGGGAATGCCACCTGATGGAGGGGGCGGAGCCAGACATCAGGCAGATGACAGACAACTTTCCTGTAGGCAGACACTGATGTGTGGGTCAGACTTACTGTGAATCCTCCACAGGACGTAGAGAGGAGGCCACTGGTCTGTGTCAGGGCTCAGGGTGTCCCACAGCAGCCGAACCCTCACCGCAGAGTTCTCCGACTGGGAGACCTGCCGGAAGACCGACCAATCACCTGATCCGCTTTAACCCAGACTGAAACACTTTAACCCAGGACTAAATCACATGGAGCAGACCTGTTGTTCTATGCTCCTCTGTTCTAAACATCAAGACAGACATTTTGACAGTCCTCCATGTAATTTTTCTTCTTCTGTCAATATTATTGGCTTTAATAAAACTTGACATCACAAAGAAGTCGTCTAAACCCATGAACCCTCCACAACTTTCCCTAGCTACAGCTGAAGCTAACAGTGGTCAAGCTAATGTTAGCTCCGCTGAGGAAACAGGAACAACAGCAATATGGAGAATCTACAGCTGATTTGGGGAAAAGTCTCTGACAAGATATTATTGTCGCCTTGGGCTACAAAACTCCAAAAAGAGATGTGTTGGAGAAAGCTAAATCAATGGAAGAGCAAGTCGTGAATGAGGAGAGCCGTCTAAGTAACCTGAAGAAGGTGGTCTTAGACCTGAGAGATGAGAATGGTGTGCAAGATGTCTGATCAAAAACCACTTCAACCAGGACTAAGTGTTGTTTGGTCGTAGGACTGGGTGTAGAAAGTCCATCCTGGGTGAAGTGACCACAATGACATGGAACTGAATTCTAACAGACCCACGGTCCAGTCCGTCTGGACCTCTCTGCTAAACCACATGGACTATATGTACCTGTGTGAACTGGCTGACCAGTGGCGAGCTGCGGACCAGCTGCAGCAGGTTACTGGGCAGGCCGAGCCGCTGAAAGTACCAGACCAGGTTCCAGAAGATGATGGAGTGGCTGTCCAGGAACTGAGGCTGGGCCAGGACCGCCTCGCCCTCGTTCTCCAGTAGACTCTCTAGCTCCTTCCTCAGAACAAGAGGACTCAGGTAGGCCACCGTCACTTGAGGGGTCCCGCCCACCGACGAGCCCTGAGGGAGGGGGCGGAGTCTATCAGTGTGGTAGGAAGGACGGGGAGACGACGTGTGAGATGTGTCAGAGGTTACCGTGGTGGTTCTGCTCGTCTCAGAGTAGCTGCTGGTCTCAGAATTGGAGTCCTCGCTAAGTCCGTTACAGTGGAGGCGCTGCGACGCCTCATGACCACTAGGGGGCCTCACGGCACTCTCCACCTCATCCTCCAGGGTCAGATTGCAGCGTTCCGAACTGAGGAGGAAGAACAAAGACTTTTACACAAGCGTCTGACGAAGGAAGGATCCATCAGAACATCTGATCCATTACCGGTCACCAGATCAGACTACAGATTACAAAGACGTCCTGAAGACATGTAGACCTGGAAGAGTTTTATCCTCCTAAACTCCAGACAGACTGAGGTCCCAGGTTGGCTCCGGAAACAGAAGGGAGGAGTTCCTTTCTGGCTCTGATGCCCGTCTTTAGGTCGTGGTTCATATGTTTGGTTACGTTTGGACTGAACTGGACTAGAAAGAAGCAGTTGTTGGTGTCGGTACCTGCTGACGGGTCCCAGGTCGCAGATCTCGGCGCTCAGGAAGGGGACGAAGGAGGTGGAGCAGAACGGGCAGGACGAGTTGAGGTTGGAGTCGTCTGATGTCCAGCCGGCCATGATCTCCTCATCGTAGACCAGAGAGTTGCAGCCGCGGCACAACGAGCAGCTGGACATCAGAACCTGGAACCAGAGACGGTGGATCAACACACATCCGGTCCAGAACAGCTACATCTGGACCGCCAACAACAGGCCATCTACCTCCATCCCCGCCCCCTCCTGGTTGGCGTCCCAGGACCTGCGCCCAGGGTAGGACGAAGCGGGCGTGTCCGTCAGGTCCAGATCACTTCCTACAGACAGCGAGCTCTGAAAGCAGATCGTACCGTTGATGTCTAACACGTGTCATCATCATCATCATCATCATCGTTACCGTCATCATCTTCACCTCTGAGGTGGCGTTCACCAGCCTGTCCTTGGCCTTCAGAAGCGTTTCTGCCACCTGAGACTTCCTGGAGTGCCTCTGATCCGATACTCTTCGTCCAATGCCGCCTCCTCTTCCTCCTGGCCGCCGGTCGTCCACACTGGCGGCACGTCGAGACGACGTTCTATGCTTGGTTGGCGTGAGGAGCTGCTGAAGCTTCCCCGCCAGACCTCCTCGGCTCGGGGACGACACGTTGTTGCAGTTCTCGTCTACGACCTTGTTCTTGTGGGCGGAGTCTCGAGCTCCTGCAGGCCTGCAAGCAAGAGTGGGATGGTTGAAGCAGGAGACCACCTGAAGCAGGAGACCACCTGAAGCAGGAGACCACCTGAAGCAGGAGACCACCTGAAGCGGGAGACCACCTGAAGCAGGAGACCACCTGAAGCAGGAGACCACCTGAAGCGGGAGACCACCTGAAGCAGGAGACCACCTGAAACGGGAGACCACCTGAAGCAGGAGACCACCTGAAACGGGAGACCACCTGAAGCAGGAGACCACCTGAAACGGGAGACCACCTGAAGCAGGAGACCACCTGAAGCAGGAGACCACCTGAAGCGGGAGACCACCTGAAACGGGAGACCACCTGAAGCAGGAGACCACCTGAAGCGGGAGACCACCTGAAACGGGAGACCACCTGAAGCAGGAGACCACCTGAAACGGGAGACCACCTGAAACGGGAGACCACCTGAAGCAGGAGATCACCTGAAGCAGGAGACCACCTGAAGCAGGAGACCACCTGAAACGGGAGACCACCTGAAGCAGGAGACCACCTGAAACGGGAGACCACCTGAAACGGGAGACCACCTGAAGCAGGAGACCACCTGAAACGGGAGACCACCTGAAGCAGGAGACCACCTGAAGCAGGAGACCACCTGAAACGGGAGACCACCTGAAACGGGAGACCACCTGAAGCGGGAGACCACTCACCTGCCGTCTCTCTCTGCAGGCTGGCACCTACAATCCGTTGCCAAGTCGGCCGATTCAGCGCAGTCCTTGTAGAAGTTGGAGAGGCAGACCTGACTGCGGCGGACCACCAGTCCTCCAGGGTACATCGGAGGTGGAGTGGATGTGTTGCGCCGTCCCAGAGGAGGTTTCCCAGAGCTGATGTCCCCATGGCCATTTGTCCCGGTGTTTGGGAAGAGGGGCTTTTTGGAAGATCTGATCTCTGGAGGATGGAAAGGAGGGCAATTAGAAGAACCGATCCAGGAGATCTGAGAACGAAGAAACTTGTCATATATTCTTACTGTCGCTACGTGTCTTCATGCTGTTCAGGCTGCTGCTCTTCACCAGAGGACCAGTCAGAGACTCATGACTGGAGCTTTCGCTCAGACCGCTCCAGCTGGACTGACGAATCAGAGTAGAGTGTGGTCGGGGCCTCTGATCCAGGTCCATGGCAGCATCTTCATCACAAACAGAGACCTTTATCACTCACAGCAGCATAATCTGGTCCCCAGAAAAAACATCAGATGTAAATCCAGAACCAGTGAAAACAGGAATATTTTCAGCAAAACCAATCAAACCTCTGCTTACAGAACCTCTAACCATAGGTTAGAGAGTGTCTGACCTTCGGAACGTCCGACCTACGCAACGTCTGACCTAGGGAACGTCCGATCTACGGAACGTCTGATTAACGAAATGTCTGAGCTACGGAACCGTCCGACCTACGGAACGTCCGACCTACAGAACGTCCGACCTACAGAACGTCCGACCTACGGAACGTCCGACCTACGGAACGTCCGACCTACGGAACGTCCGACCTACAGAACGTCTGATTAACGGAATGTCTGATCAACGAAACGTCTGACCTAGGGCACGTCTGACCTAGGGAATGTCCGACCTACGGAACGTCCGACCTAGGGAATGTCTGACCTACGGAACGTCTGATTAACGGAATGTCCGACCTAAGGAACGTCGGATTAACGGAACGTCTGATCTACGGAACGTCTGACCTACGGAACGTCTGATCTATGGAACGTCTGACCTACGGAACATCTGATTAACGGAATGTCCGACCTACGGAACGTCTGATTAACAGAACGTCCGACCTACGAAACGTCTGATTAACGGAACATCCGACCTACGAAACGTCTGATTAACGGAACATCCGACATATGGAACGTCTGACCTATGGAACGTCTGACCTACTGAACGTCCGACCTACAGAATGTCTGATCAACGGAACGTCTGACCTACGGAACGTCCGACCTACTGAACGTCTGACCTAGGGAACGTCTGACCTAGGGAATGTCTGACCTACGGAACATCTGATTAACGGAATGTCCGACCTAAGGAACGTCTGATTAACGAAATGTCTGACCTACGGAACCATCTGACCTACGGAACGTCTGATCAATGAAACGTCTGACCTACGGAACGTCCGATTGACGTAACGTCGGATTAACGGAACGTCGGATTAACGGACCATCCGACCTACGGAACATCGGATTAATGAAAAGTCTGATCTATGGAACGTCTGACCTACGGAACGTCTGATTAACGGAACATCCGACATACTGAACGTCTGATTAACGGAACATCCGACATACGGAACGTCTGACTTACGGAACGTTCGACCTACGGAACGTCCGACCTACGGAACGTCTGATCAATGGAACCAATTTAAGGACCTCTGGCCTCTTGAAGCTGACCAAATGAATCAATAGTTTCCTGATCAAACATGGCTGACCTCCTCGGGATCCCAAAGAGTTGGTCTTTTCCCGCCTTCTGATTGGTTGTCTGAACTGTGCTGTGGCCAACAAGACATTTCTCAGCTTGGCCCAGCGGAGACGTCCACCCTGATTAGTAGACGGCCACTTGCTCTCCAGGACGGCCTTCAGAGACGACATTTGATCAATCAACTGATCATGATCATTAATATAGTACTCTGGTGGATCATGTCTGCATGTTCACATCAATAAAAACAGAATCAGTAGACTTGGTGAAAAGTTTTTTTTTCATCATAATTTGATTGACAGGAAAAGGAGTGAACAGATTAATAGAATAAAAGTGAATAAACTAGACCTGGTCACACTCTGCCCCCTGGTGGTGACAATTAAAAAATCCGACGGTGTTTGGCTGTGTGTGTGTGTGTGTGTGTGTGGACCTTGTTGTAGTAGCCGTAGGTAATGGTGTTTGGCGTGATTCCAGCCTTCTTCATCTCCAGCAGGACGCGCACGGCGAGGACCGGCTGACCGTACAGACCACACAGCTGCATCAGGATCCGGTAACAAACCTAAAACAAGCATATCTTTCAGCTCCGACTACTTCCAACTTCATACAAACTCATGTTTACAGAGCTGTGAGAAAGTAACTGCCTCCTTCCTGGTTTCTTGCTGCTTTGCAAATTTATCATTTAAATGTTTCAGATCATCTCACAGATGTTAATATGAGACAAACAGGCTGAGTAGCAAACTGCGCTGTAAATGTTCATTTTATTCATGCAGGAAAATAAGTTCTCCCAGAAGAAACAGAGTTGTTATGACACATAACCAACAACCGGTTTAAACTGGATCTTTAGACTCTTTATCATTTGTTCACATTTCTTCAGTTTCATCTGAAAACCAGCAAGGATCAGACCCTAGACCTGAACCAGGACCTGAGAGATCCACCTGGACCTGCAGCTGATCCCTCTACTGTTGGTTAAAGCGGAAATGGTCTCCATGGAAACAGGGCTTGAAGAAACCAGAAAAGGCTTAAGTTACACAAAATCAAACTTTATTTATGAAGCACTTTTCATGCAACCAGCAATACAAAGTGTTTTGCTTATTAAAAACTATATCTGCATATTAAAATAAAGCCTTCATACAGTATTCATTTAAAATACCAAGTAATAACATTAAGGCTGTTAAAAACATGTTAAAAAAATGGACGCATTTAACCTCGTAACATTTGTCAGTGCTCAGTTTCCTGGAGCACAGATTAGACTGATGCACACGGTAGAGCCACTACTAACTTAACAACTTTGTGCTATATTTAGTGGTTTTTCAGACCCTTCTAGTGAGTCTTTCTGAAGCAAAAGATAACATGTTTAGAGACCTTTTATGGCGATATCGGGGACTCTTATGGAGTACAATTAAAATAACATGTAATGGGTTTTTCCGGGTCACGTGATCAAGATGGCAGCTTTGCCAAAACTCTCCGAGACCGTGCATCTTTTTTTCCAACAAAACCCTAACAAAGCGGTCAACATTTTCTAAAAGTTACGAGCTGAGGCTATGTCCAAACCTACGGTTGTGAAACAGTGTGACATTTTCACCCATGCACGTGGCAAGATGACCAAAACATCTCCGCGAAGCCCTTGGGATGCGAGTGCTAGCGTGACAAAAGCTAAGATCAAAAGCTAAGATGGCTAGCATCGAAGAAGTTATGTGTGAACTCAAGTCACTACGATCAGATTATTGGACACGGCTGGAGGGCATTGACCAAAATCTCATGTGTATGACTGACACTCTTACAACGTTAAGAGGGTAAAGTCACTGAGATGAAACAAATTGTGCATAATGCGGGCCGCATTGAACAGGCTGAGGCCCGTATTGAACAAACAGAAGTCTGCATTGATGAGATGGAAACTGTGCAAGAGGAAAACGTGACTGCTCTGAAGTCTGCTCTGAAGTGAATCGCTGCTTTGGAGACCAAAACAGATGACCTGGAGAATCAAGGAAGGGGAATAAACTTAAGAATATTTGGCATACGTGAAAGAGCAGAAGGAATGCGACCACTCATCGATTTCATACAGGAAAAGCGAACAACATGGCTTGAACTGCCACCTGAACGAAAGTTTACACTGGAGCAGGTTCACCGCACGCTGGCCCCAGGGAAGCCAAACCAACACAGAGCTGTTTTGGTACGGTTTTTGAAATTTCAAGAAGAATAGCTTGTCTACAGAGAGAAGACGAAGAAGGAAATCAAGCATGGTGGGCTGAGGATCATGCTTGCACATGACCTTTCGGCAGAAACTATGTGTCCGTAAAGGGTTCCAACCGGTGATCCAAAGCTTTGTTGACATCAACGCCTTCCGTGGATTTCAGTACAATCCATGCAGATTGAGGATACTCTACGGTGGCAAGATTAATCTGTTTGCAACATTTCTACAAAGAAATTCCACGAGAGCCGCAGGACGTTACAAGGGAATGAACGGTGCAGTAAGGTGTATATTTATAGACATTAAAGAGGTTAGGCTATAACTGTTGATAAGAGATATTTCAGAGTTCATAATGGACAGCCATTATTTTTAATTTCATTTTTATTCAATATACCATCTCTGTTCGTTTTTTGAAAAGTTGTAATTGGAAAGGAAAAAAGAAAGAAAAAAGAAAAGGTGAAGAAGGGAAGGAAAGGGGGAAGAAAAAAAGAGGAAGAAAAAAAAGTTGATAGGTTGACAGCTATGTTTTTTTTTGTTTTTTTTGTTTTTTTGACACATGCAGCAACCCCAGGATCAGATAAGAACTCATGACTTTCTACTTCAAAAGGAAGTCCATCCACATGTCTCCAAAACAGAGCTCAATGAAAGCCCTAAAATTCAGATCCATCTTAATCCGGGTAGACAGACCTCCATGTTAAACCAGGAACCCTGCTGGTTTTATCTTGTTCCTGGTAGGAAATGTCTACACAGACAGACTGTGGCACCCTTTTTGAAGTTGGACCCTGGTAAGAGCCTGTTGTCCTTTACCCCAGGAGGTACCTTTGTATCCACAGCATAAAGACCAGATTCCAGAGCAGAACCTTTAAGCTCTGAACCCTAAAACTGTATAAAATACTGGATGTATCCTCAGCACACCTGGATAAATGGACTCTTCTTCCTTTCTCAATTAATCCAAGACTTTAACCGTTTTTCAGATGTGAAATCCACAGAAGTTAGCAAGTTAGTTCATTTCTGTGATTCCTTGGGTGGAGCAATGGCGCCATCTAGCAGACACCCTCGAACAGGTTGAGATATGCATTTCAGGCTGATTAAATACACCGTGATTAACATTATATGCTGTTGTTATTAACGACTCTGACTCAAAGTAAGAACTTGTTGTGTGGAAACAATTTCTTGACCCACCAGGTCCGTGGAAAGTGAAAATCATCGATGAAATGTATTGAAATGTCTTGAGCCTGTTAACAAACCTTT